>NC_034186.2:47854311-48026811 GCF_002021735.2 Oncorhynchus kisutch | reverse complement strand
GCTTTTTTACATGGCACATATTGCACTTTTCCTTTTTTTCTAACACTTAGTTTTTGCATTATTTAAACCAAATTGAACGTTTCATTATTTATTTGAGACTAAATTGATTTTATTGATGTTATTATATCAAGTTAAAATAAAAGTGTTGTAATTGTCATTATTACAAATATATATATAAAAATCGATTAATCGGTATCTGCTTTTTTTGGTCCTCCAATAATCGGTATCGGCGTTAAAAAATCATAATCGGTCGACCTCTAACAAAGACCCTACTGTGAGACATATCAAATCAAATCAAATGTATTTGTCACATACACATGGTTAGCAGATGTTAATGCAAGTGTAGCGAAATGCTTGTGCTTCTAGTTCCGACAATGCAGTAATAACCAACGAGTAATCTAACTAACAATTCCAAAACTACTACCTTATATACACACAAGTGAAAAGGGATAAAGAATATGTACATAAAGATATATGAATGAGTGATGGTACAGAGCGGCATCGGCAAGATGCAGTAGATGGTATCGAGTACAGTATATACATATGAGATGATTATGTAAACAAAGTGGCATAGTTTAAAGTGGCTAGTGATACATGTATTACATAAAGATGCAGTAGATGATATAGAGTACAGTATATACGTATACATATGAGATGAATAATGTAGGGTATGTAAACATTATATTAAGTAGCATTGTTTAAAGTGGCTAGTGATATATTTTACATCAATTCCTATTATTAAAGTGGCTGGAGTTGAGTCAGTGTGTTGGCAGCAGCCACTCAATGTTAGTGGTGGCTGTTTAACAGTCTGATGGCCTTGAGATAGAAGCTGTTTTTCAGTCTCTCGGTCCCAGCTTTGATGCACCTGTACTGACCTCGCCTTCTGGATGATAGCGGGGTGAACAGGCAGTGGCTCGGGTGGTTGTTGTCCTTGATGATCTTTATGGCCTTCTTTACTACCCTCTGGAGAGCCTTACGGTTGTGGGCGGAGCAGTTGCCGTACCAGGCGGTGATACAGCCCGACAGGATGCTCTCGATTGTGCATCTGTAGAAGTTTGTGAGTGCTTTTGGTGACAAGCCAAATTTCTTCAGCCTCCTGAGGTTGAAGAGGCGCTGCTGCGCCTTCTTCACGATGCTGTCTGTGTGGGTGGACCAATTCAGTTTGTCTGTGATGTGTACGCCGAGGAACTTAAAACTTACTACCCTCTCCACTACTGTCCCATCGATGTGGATAGGGGGGTGTTCCCTCTGCTGTTTCCTGAAGTCCACAATCATCTCCTTAGTTTTGTTGACGTTGAGTGTGAGGTTATTTTCCTGACACCACACTCCGAGGGCCCTCACCTCCTCCCTGTATGCCGTCTCGTCGTTGTTGGTAATCAAGCCTACCACTGTTGTGTCGTCCGCAAACTTGATGATTGAGTTGGAGGCGTGCGTGGCCACGCAGTCGTGGGTAGCATACTGTACATAGCCCATCTGTAAACAGCCCATCTATCTACCTCATCCCCATACTGCATTTATTTATTTGTCTTGCTCCTTTGCATCCCAGTATCTCTACTTGCACATTCATCTTCTGCACATCTACCATTCCAGTTTTTAATTGCTATATTGTAATTACTTCACCACCATGGCCTATTTATTGCCTTAACTCCCTTATCTTACCTCATTTGCACTCACTGTATATAGACTTTTTGTTTTCTTTTTTTCTACTGTATTATTGACTGTATGTTTTGTTTATTCCATGTGTAACTCTGTGTTGTTGTATGTGTCTAATTGCTATGCTTTATCTTGGCCAGGTCGTAGTTGCAAATGAGAACTTGTTCTCAACTAGCCTACCTGGTTAAATAAAGGTGAAATAAAGGTGAAATAAAAAATAAGGTGCTGAAATCTTAAAGCTGTCAAATATGGCAATGGCATAGTGACTGAACTCACTCTTTAAGTGTGTCATGACTTTCCTGCCAATCCACACGGGGTGGGTTATGTTCAGGGACTTTAAGAAGGTGGTGAGCTCTCGGTTCTCGAAGGTGTTGGATATCGTGGCTAAGGCCCCCGAGCGCTGGCTACAGAGGCGTCCGGCCCCATGCCACGGTAGCCTGTCGGGTACGTACTCATAGTAGGACTCGTCGTATGTGAACAGGGTCCTGCTCTCCAACGTCAAAGCTGTATCTGCCCAGAGAACACAAAGAGTGGTTGAGGAGGACATGTTCATTAGGGTACCAAATGTTTTGAAGTCTTTTGCCCAAAAAATCAGAAAATAAGCTTTTCTCATCGAACAGGTCCAGGTAGTCCCTTACCGTTCCAAGTCCGTTTTCACAAAATGGAAGGCTGTCGGAAACGAGGAGGCCCTATCTGAACTTGTCCAAAAAGAAAGCTACCCCCCCCCCCCCCCCCCCCCCACATTGCAATAGGTTTTCTAACATTTTGTTACAGTGTGCCCAAATGAACATGACCCTGGTTAACAACGGAGCTCACTATCGAGGAAATCGTATGCACTGCTAGGGAATACAGGGAGTTATCTTGGCTGTCGTTGCACTATGGCTTTCTTGGGCCACTGTTCAACCATGTTTTTGGTCAACAATACCCATTTTACATTATCTCAGCATAGTGGGAGATTAAGGACAGGAAAATGGCAACTGCTGGACGTACAGTATAACTGAGACCACATGCTCAAATTGTATTTGTCACATGCACCGAATACAACAGGTGTAGACCTTACCGTGAAATGCTTACTTACAAGCCCTTAACCAACCATATGGTTCAACCCCAATTAAGTGCGGTGAAGTCATGAGCTCTTACAATTGTACGAGAACTCAAATCATAACTATAGGTTATAACTTTGTCATACATGCCTTGCCAAATATGTTCATAGTGGCTGTTATGTAATGTTACTACCAGCTTTAACTCAGAATATATCACTTACATGTCAACAGATTAAAGACTACTTACCTGATGTACAGTGGTGAAACCAAATCTACAGAAATAAAACAAAACCTAGGTTAATGTATTATCATTTGATTCCTGACATTTGATGTCTTATCTAAATCGCTATCAAGTGTAACTAGTGGAATACTGGGGACCCCTACTATAAATAGGTATATAAACACATGTTGTAGTAAGAATAATATTTGTGCTTGTGAAGTAGCCTATGATAATGAAAATATGTCCATTTAGCTGTTTTAAAACAGCGTATGGTGTACACTAGCGTATTTATGGTCTGAGTAGCCTGACCATGTCTACGTTCCCTCGGCCGTATGGTCCCTCAGTTCCCACAGCCCTATGCTCCCTCAGTTCCCACAGCCCTATAATCCCTCAGTTCCCACAGCCCTATGTTCCCTCAGCCCTATGTTCCCTCAGCCCCATGTTCCCTCAGCCCCATGTTCCCTCAGCCCCATGTTCCCTCAGCCCCATGTTCCCTCAGCCCCATGTTCCCTCAGCCCCATGTTCCCTCAGCCCCATGTTCCCTCAGCCCCATGTTCCCTCAGCCCCATGTTCCCTCAGCCCCATGTTCCCTCAGCCCCATGTTCCCTTAGTTATATCTTCTAAACCCGGGGTCGGCAACCCAAATGAAAGGAAGAGATATTTTTAAACTTCCAGACACCAATGATTCAATACTAGACAGGGCAAACACATTTTGGTGATTTCTGGTATATCATCAAAATAATTCAATCAGTGCATGTTTTTGGACTCATTCATTAGTTTTTACACAATTAAGTACAATACCATTGAAAGTTAATGTTGAAAATGCTGCTGTCGCTGCTTCCTGTTGCCAAGATTTTGATGTCAATGTCAAAACACAGTTTTAAAGGGGTGGGGGTGGGGGGGGTTGCACTTTTGAAATTACCACAACTCAAAAACCACACAGAAACTGGAGATATTTTTACATCACTGGTTAGATGATAACCTGCAGAACACAGTAAGCTACTTAAGAATGGAATGTTGCATTGTTTCATGCGCTGAAATAAATTATCCCAGAAATTGTACATATGAACAAAAGCTTATTTCTCTCAAATTGTGCTGAAATATATTTACATCCCTGTTAGTGAGAATTTGTCCTTAGCCAAGATAATCCATCCACCTGACAGGTGTGGCATTTCAAGAAGCTTATTAAACAGCATGATCACTTAACAGACATACTTGTGCTGGGGACAGTAAAAGGCCACTCTAAAATGTGCTGTTTTGTCACTACACAATGCCACAGGTGTCTTAAGTTTTGAGGGACCGTGAAATTGGCATGCGGACTGCAGGAATGTCCACTCGAGCAAATTGCCAGAGAATTGAATGTCCATTTCTCTAACATAAGCCTCCTCCAAAGTCATTTTAGATCATTTGGCGGTACCTCCAACCGGCCTCACAACAACAGATCACGTGTATGGTATTGTGTGGGCGAGTGCACAATGTTGTGAACAGAGTGCCCCATGGTGGCGGTGGGGTTATTGTATGGGCAGGCATAAGCTACGGACAATGGATAGGTAGAGCCTTCAGCTTTCATGTAGAGACTGGCCTTCATGTCTTAAAGTAATGATGGACTGCCGTTTCTCTTTGCTTAATTGAGCTGTTCTTGCTCTAATATGGACTTGGTCTTTTACAAAATAGGGCTGTATTCTGTCTAGAGGTCGACCGATTAATAGGAATGGCCGATTAATTAGGGCCGATTTCAAGTTTTCTTAACAATCGGTAATCAGCATTTTTGGACACGATTATGGCCGATTACATTGCACTCCACGAGGAGACTGCGTGGCAGGCTGACCACCACAGTGAGTGCAGCAAGGAGGTAAGTTGCTAGCTATCAATCTTAGCATAATCAATAGTTAACTACACATGGTTGATGATATTACTAGTTTATCTAGCTTGTCCTGTGTTGCATATAATCGATGAGGTGCCTGTTAATTTATCATCGAATCACAGCCTACTTTGCCAAACGGTGAAGTAGGCTGATGAATTAACAATGAATTAACAAGCGCATTCGCGAAAAAAGCACAGTTGTTGCACCAATGTGTACCTAACCATAAACATCAATGCCTTTCTTAAAATCAAAACACAAGTATATATTTTTAAACCTGCATATTTGGTTAATATTGCCTGCTAACATGAATTTCTTTTAACTAGGGAAATTGTGTCACTTCTCTTGTGTTCTGTGCAAGCAGAGTCAGGGTATATGCAGCAGTTTCGGCTGCGTTTGCCAGCAGCTCTTCACAATGCGTAAAAGCATAACGCTGTTTATGACTTAAGCCTATCAACTCCCGAGATTAGGCTGGCAATACTAAAGTACCTATTAGATCATCCAATAGTCAAAGGTATATGAAATACAAATGGTATAGAGAGAAATAGTCCTATAATAACTACAACCTAAAACTTCTTACCTGGGAATATTGAAGACTCATGTTAAAAGGAACCACCAGCTTTCATATGTTTTTATTTTCTGAGCAAGAAACTTAAACGTTAGCTTTTTTACATGGCAAATATTGCACTTTTACTTTCTTCTCCAACACTTTGTTTTTGCATTATTTAAACCAAATTGAACATGTTTCATTATTTGAGACTAAATATATGATATTGATGTATTAGATTAAGTTCAAATAAAAGTGTTCATTCAGTATTGTTGTAATTGTCATTATTACAAGTATATATATATAAAAATCGGCCGACAAATTGGTATCGGCTTTTTTTGGTCTGTTAAGGATTTCCTCCTCTTCTTCCGAAGAGGAGAGGCGAAAAGGATCAGAGGACCAATATGCGGCGTGGTAAGTGTCCATGGTTCTTTTAATATGTAAACGTACACATGAACAACTGATTACAAAAAAAACAAGAAACGTGTGAAACCCTAAACAGCCCTATCTGGTGCAAAACACAGAGACAGGAACAATCACCCACAAACACACAGTGAAACCCAGGCTACCTAAGTATGATTCTCAATCAGAGACAACTAATGACACCTGCCTCTGATTGAGAACCATACTAGGCCGAAACATAGAAATACCCAAATAATAGAAAAACAAACATAGACTGCCCACCCAACTCACGCCCTGACCATACTAAATAAATACAAAACAAAGGAAATAAAGGTCAGAACGTGACATGGTCCTCCAATAATCGGTATTGGCGTTGAAAAATCTTAATTGGTCGACCTCTAATTCTGTATGCCAACCCTACCTTGTCACAACACAAATGATTGGCTCAAATGCATTAAGGAAAGAAATTCCACATATTAACAAGGCACACCTGTTAATTTAAATGCATTCCAGGTGACTACCTCATGAAGCTGGTTGAGAGAATGCCAAGAGTTTGCAAAGCTGTCATCAAGGCAAAGGGTGGCTACTTTGAAGAATCTCAAATTTAAAATATATTTTGATTTGTTGAACACTTTTTTGGTTACTACATGATTACATATGTGTTATTTGATCGTTTGGATGTCTTCACTATTATTCTACAATACAGAGTATAGTAAAAATAAAGAAAAACCCTGGAATGAGTAGGTGTGTCCAAACTTTTGACTGGTACCCTATATCATTCCGGTAAGACAAGGAATTAAGGCATGACACATTGCACAAGCGTTTTTAAAATGGCTGTGTTCCTATGGGAATTTGCACATGTTTAGAGCACCATCATTTTTTTTACAAATCCTTTTGGAACAGTAATTGGTGACATATTTTGTCTCAAACATAGACTTTCAAATCTATATTAGCCTTAACATTAGAATTTTTTCACAATACTGAAGATGGGTCAGCTCCTAGTGAAATTACCACCTACGGCAGCAAATATTGAGGTGGCTTATTTGAATGACCAATAAAAATACATTAATCACCGATTTGGCACATCATTGTGCAATTTAGGTCAAATAAAATAACCCAAATTAGCTAGCAATAGCACGCTAGCTAGCTAGATAAATGTCCATGAATGTTACATGCGTTTTGACCTGTCCCCAAATTAATATAGTTGGTTCAGAGTTCGTTTTGATATTTCAACCTGCGTGTCCTGATCGTGTCCGGTGTGGGTGGACAAAAATCAACATGCATGCGCGTGCCCAGTCTAGTATGCAACAACACACTTAGCTGTTCTACAAGTGGTCTGAGGCAGCGTTAGTTTACGAGCGTTTTCAAGTGCAACGTTAATAACGATGGTTTTGCGAAACAGCTAGGAGATTTGACTATGTTGCTACAAAGGTTCTAACGATGAACTTAGCTTTAAGAAGTTTTTGGAAGCCAGGCCCTGGACCGTACTCTCCATATATTCTAGTGAGTTTGCTGATACACATATTTTTTAATGTACACCAAATTCAAAAGGGATGACTTTAGATGCATGTACGGAATCCCATATTGAAAATATCCCACAATAAAATATGTTGGCCTGCAAGTGGGAGGGTTTTCAGCAGTTTAATTCAATTGTTTTCAGAATGTGCAAGGGAACCACACCTGCATAAGGTAAATCTGAACTACTGAGGAGTGTGTGGGAATGGCATGCATAGGAAAGGCGTACATTTCCTAAGTCTGAATCGAGCCCATATTCCCCAATATTGATGCCAATTATGATGGAAATTTGTTCAGTGGGTACTGAGTGAACATAGATCTTAAGAAACATTGGTTTAAGGGAGAATAGGGCTGAGTGAACATCCTTCATAAATTCAGTGTGAAAGTTCAATAACCCATTCCTTCAAATATAAAACATGCCCTAAAATAATGAAAACAGTGCACTTACAAGTAAATTGGGGTATAATATCCAAAACCACTGCATCCTTTGAAATGGAAGCCAATGTGAAATTGTTAGTACGGTTTTGGGAAATGATCCATCGATAAAGGCAATATAAATCAACTTAATTTAAAGGTTGCACCAAAAGACAAAAGCTACATGTCCAAATATAATTATTGAATTCTCACTTTAACATTTAAGTTAAAATGACTAACAGTAATTTACACCTACCTGAGATCGGACACCATCCGTTAATACTCAAGTTTTCGTGCGTTTTCTTTAGTCCACCTCCATCGACATTTCGAAGTCGTCGTGTGATTTAAAATACTTTCATCAATGAATCCTCCTGTGCTACATTTTCTCAACAAAAGTAATTAGCAAAAACAAATCGGTCGTTGTTTGCAACTCAAAAGTAGTAGATTCGATTTACTCTTCATGAGTTTGAGGGAACCTCCTAGGTGACATCAGATTTTATGAAGTGATGCAGAGCCTGAGTGCGCGAAGGGTGGGTATAAAAGCAGGGAGCCGTTTCAAGCTCTGCTGAGAGAAAAATAACGAACTTACTCACAAGCTGTTGCACAATATGCATAAAACGAGACCAAAATATGCATGTATAGCTCAACAAAAAAGTCCAGAAATATTCATTTATTATGCTCACTTTCAAATTGTGGCATGATTGTGAGGTATCAAATCTTTACCAAGAGATACAAAAAGTGTCAAGAGACAACAAAAAAATGACAAGTACTTTGTGCAAGGTTTAAGTGCAAAGTATAGTTGATCAAATGAATGAAACCACTCAGAAAAAGTTGTGATATGGGACACCTCTAACAGCATTGAGTGAGCTACATACAATACAGAAAATTGTTGCGCCTTCGCCTACATGTATAAATGCCAAAATGAGAAGATATTGCCCAAATGGTTTTACAATCCACTGCAGTACAATTCAATTAGTATACACATTTTATCAAAGTACTTTACAATCTGAAGAAATCCCTGTCTGACAAAATAAAGTATACTGAACAAAAATATAAATGTAAAGTGTTGGTCCCAAGTTTCATGAGCAGAAATAAAAGATCTAAGAAATGTTACGCACATTTGTGCACAAATGTGTTTAAATCCCTGTTAGTGAGCATTTCTACTTTGCAAAGACAATCCAGCCACCTGACAGCTGTGGCATATTAAAGAAGCTGTTTAAACAGCATAATCGTTACAGAGGTGTACTTTTGCAGGGGACAATAAAAGGCCACTCTAAAATGTGCTGTTTTGTAACACAATGCCACAGATGTCTCAAGTTGAGGAGCATGCAATTGGCATGCTGACTGCAGGAATGTCCACCAGAGCTGTTTGTTGCCTAGGAATGTTCATGTCCCTAACATAAGCCGCCTACGTTGTCATTTTAGAGAATTTCGCCATACGTCCAACCGGCCTCACAAGGGCAGACCACATGTAACCATGCCAGCCCAGGACCTCCACATCCGGCTTCTTCACCTGCGGGATGATCTGAGACCAGTCACCAGGACAGCTGATGAAACTGTGTGTTTTCACAATTGAAGAATTTCTGCATTAACTGTCAGAAATGGTCTCAGGGAAGCTCACCTCTGTGCTCGTAGTCCTCAACGGGGTCTTGACCTGACTGCAGTTTGCTGATGCCAACGTTGTGAACAGTGCTTCATTGTGGCAGTGGGGTTATGGTATGGGCAGGCATAATATACAGACAACGAACCCAATTACTTTTTATTGATGGCAATTTGAATGCAGAGATACCGTGACGAGATCCTGAAGCCCATTTTCATGAGCATGTTTGGGACGCTCTGGATCGACCTGTACAAGTGTTCTAGTTCCCGCCAATATCGAGCAATGTCGCACAGCCATGTCCCACTGGACATGAGGCAAATGGTGGTCACACCAGATACTAACTGGGTTTATGTTCCACATTCCTACTTTTTTATGGTATGTGATCAACTGATGCATATCTTTATTCCCAGTCATGAGAAATCCATAGATTAGGGCCTAATGAATGTATTTCAATTGACGGCTTATCCTTATATGAACTGTAACTCAGTAAAATCTTTGAAATTGTTGTATGTTGCGTTTACATTATATTTTTGTTCAGTGTATACATCTGGGGTTTTAGTGCAATTGGACAGAAAGACCTTTGATGTACATTCATTCTCTCTGTTGAGTCTTTCTATTAATGGCATTGAGCCTGTAACCTTTAACATCAATCATCTGGGTCGTGTTCATTAGAGCACACTGTAGCAAAAAAAAATGCAACGGAAACCGAAAACATTTGTTCCTCATTGGACAAGTTCAGATTGTACTACCTTCCCATTTCCTGCAGTTTCCTGCCTACTGAACAAGTACCTGATCAGCTGATCAACCCCCTGTGCATCAAACCCAATGTGCATCGTCATTAGATGAAGACAATCCTGAAGAGAGAGAAACAATCGTAGGGGCTCCTCTGTTCCTTTCCATGTCGGAAGCAACCAGGGTCCCCTCATTCCCCTGACCTCTTTCCCGTGTGCTCTTCTCTGAGCCAGAAGATCCCCTCTTCTCTTCAAGGCCCTGCGTGTTGAAGGCGGTACTCAGGGACTGCAGGGCAGAATGGAGCTCGTCCCGGGCTGCTATGACAGTCTCCAGGCAGGGCAGCTGTAGACTAGATGATGTGGTAGCCAGCCCTGTGCCGCCCCTGGGGAGGCCGTTAATGACTTTGTCGATGGTCTTGGAGGAGGAGGAGACAGCCTCTCGGCAGGTACTGAGGCTGGAGTCACTGCTTTTACCTGGTAAAGAGTTAAATACATGCATTTAACTTCTCGTTTGACTTCTTTAGGTCCCTATTGTGGCTAGAACCTAGCTTTCGTGGATGATTAGACTAATGATGGGCAGATAATAGAAACACATGTTTACAGTTCCACAATGTCGCTCAAATCTATCAATCAAAGTTGAAGTCACAAAAGGACAGGGAAATGAGAGGAAATCAAAAAGGAAGCCATTTTGGTCAGTTAAATGACAGGCATTATGTTTTTGTAGCAATGCTGAGGAAGCTGTGGCCTTGCTTCTAACAGGCCAGACAGTCAGTACCTCGGAGGGCGAGAGAGAGAGCAGCGTGAAGCTGCCTGATTGCCTGGTTGAGCTGGAACAGCTTGGCTGCTGTGTTCCTCACTCTGTGGAGCAGTGAGGGATCAGGGTCCTCAGCTCCCTTCTTGGAGCCTTCTTCCCAATCCTGTAGACAGACAGACACACGTTACAGTTGATGTCATTGGAAAACACACACACTTTAAAGTTGATGTCATTGGAAAATGGGGCCTTTCCAAGGGGATGAACCCTTTTCCTCACATACTGTAGCTAACCCTAATAAAGCCCTTCCTCCATACACTAGTTGTGCATAACTACTGTTGATTCCAATCAAATACTGTCTCACTACAACAGTGCAATTACAAAACATGTGACAATTTCAGGTCAATAATCATTGCCACCCTTGATAAAGATGAGCAAAAAAGCATGTATAAAATACTGCAGGCGCCAAAAAAGTTGAAAATGATTACACTAATACAATTGCTCAGAAGGAGATTTTGTTTAACAAGTAATAAAAATAAAAAATAATGTAAGATAGGGATGCCAATAATTTTGAGATCTGTTTTCAGTAGCACCCTACCTTTGCGAGGATAACGACACTGGCTTTTTTGAAAATGTTTTAAGAGATTGGAGAACACATTGGGAGGGATCTTACAATTCCACCACATGGAATCTTTCCAGATCCTTGAAATCCTTCATCTGCGCTTATGGACATGGACTTGCTCTCTTCAACTCAAACCAGAGGTTTTCAATGTGGTTCAAGTCTGGGTGTGTGCTTGGGGTTATCGTCATGCTGGAAGATCCACTTGCGGCCAAGTCTCAGCCTCCTGGCAAAGGCAACCAGGTTTTTGGCTAAAATGTCCTGGTTAAGTTCATGATGCTGTTGTCCTAAACAAAGGCCACAAGACCAGTGGAAGCAAAATAACCCCATAAAATCCTACGTATTTTAACGTAGGCATGAGGTACTCTTCTGCACATGCTTCCATTTTTTCTACGCCAAACCCACCACTGGTGTGCGTGGCCAAAGAGCTACATTTTCACATCAACAGACCATAGCACCATGAAGTATGATAAACAACGTTGGCACCGGTGCTATGGCTAGTTTCAAAACTATGAAATAACACAGAATCATGTGGTAACATACCAAAGAAAAAGTGTTTAAACAAATCAAAACATGCCAATTCATCACAAAGGTGTTCGATGGAGTTGGTCAGGGCTCTGTGCAGGCCAGTCAAGGTCTTCCACACCAATCTTGAAAAAACATTTCTGTATGGACATCGATTTGTGCACGGGGGCATTGTCATGCTGAAACAGGAAAGGGCCTTCCCCAAACTGTTGTCAGAAAGTTGGAAGCACAGAATCATCTAGAATGTCATTGTATACTGTAGCGTTATGATTTTCCTTCATTTTAACTATAGGGCCAAGCCAGAAGCATGAAAAACAGTAACAGACCATTATTCCTCCTCCACCCAACTTTACAGGTACTTCCTGGTGTCCGCCAAACCCAGATTCATTCATCGGACTGCCAGATGGTGAAGGGTGATTTCACTCCAGAGAGCAGTTTCCACTGCTCCAGAGTGCAATGGCGGCAAGCTTTACACCACTCCTGCCGACGCTTGGCATTGTGCATGGCTATCTTAGAATTGTGTGCGGCTGCCATGGAAACCCATTTTATGAAGCTGCCGACGAACAGTTCTTGGGCGAACAATGCTTCCAGAGGCAGTTTGTAACTCGGTAGTGAGTGTTGCACCCAAGGACAGACGATTTGTACACACTACGCGCTTCAGCACTCGACGGTCCCTTTCTGTGAGCTTGTGTGGCCTACCACTTCGCGGCTGAGCCGTTGTTGCTCCGAGACGTTTCCACTTCACAATAACAGCACTTACAGTTGACCGTGGCAGCTCTAGCAGGGCAGAAATTTGTTGAACTGACTTGTTGGAAAGGTGGCATCCTATGATGGTGCCACGTTGAATGTCACTGAGCTCTTCAGTAAGGCCATTGTACTGCCAATATTTGTCTTTGGAGATAGCATTATGTAGTCTAAATTAGCCTAGCTAATGTTAGGTATCTGGCCATCTTAACTAGCTTCTCTCGGTTTGATGCAATCAAGAAAGGTACTATGTAATCAGATGAGATGACAAATAACTAGCAATAAATTAGTCTACCAGTGCGAGTCGACTGTTGCCATGCCACCACCTCCCTGCTCCCATTGTCACTCACATTTGAGCTGCTGCTCTGCTAATAAAGTAGCTCCTCCTACTAACGTTACAGCATTGTCGAGTTAGAACATTAAGAAAAAATACCTATCATTCAGACCCCTACTCTCAAGTCAGCAAGACTTTGAGAGCTGGCGTCAGCCAGACAAGGTTGCCTCTGCCAGGGGGCTGAAACTTGGCAGCAAGATGATCTTCCAGCAAGACAATAACCCCAAACATGAATCAAAATCCACAGAAATGGTTCAACAGACACAAAATTTGAATTGAAGAAAGTCCATAAAAGCAGGCAAAGTATATCAAGAATCTGGAAAGATTATGTACGGCGCAATGGTCTAAGATCCCTTCCAACATGTTCTCAAATCTCATAAAATATTTAAGAAAACATCTCAGTGTCGTAGGGTGTCAGGGTGCTAGAGTTTAGAAAATTTGTGTCAATTATTTTCACCCTCATCTTTTTTAGATTGTTTTTTATTTTTACTAGTGGTTAAACAAAAATGTTATTTATGCAATTGCATTAGCGTAAAATAATATAATTTCACATTTTCTTTGAGCATACACAATATTTGTATAAAAAAAGTGTAACAAGGGTGCCAATAATTATGGAACTGGCTGCATCTGCATTTCACTATCATGAAAATACAGTAGCAACAAATAAAACCATGGCTCTCCCAGAGGCCCACAGAGATTCAAAATGTGTCTGGTTTTGCTCATCCAATCCCTTTGTTTGAAGACAATGGGGGTGGAGGTCCGGGGGAAAGATGTCCTCTCCTTTGTCCCAATCGCGTAGCGCAGCCGATGATCGACAATAACAAAGACGCTAGTTTGTGAGTGGCAGATAATGGCAAACAAGCACGTTAACGGTGACTGATGGCACTTCATTCAACACATCCATTACCTGAACGATGTGCTCAACGTGAGACTGTGGCGATAAGGCTGACAGGGGTGGCAAGGTTTTTTACAAGAGCCATAAAAGCTGATTCGCACCTTTTAACGTGCTGGCTGTGGGAGGGGCTATTAATCTGGAGAGTTTAACCCCATGTCAAGAAAGATAGATGGGCTGGTTGGGTTTGTTATTGTTCGCCCAGTGCTCACCGTCATGTGGCAGTGGATGTAGCTCTGGAGAGCACAGGACAGGTCCAGCATCTTTGACTTGAGGCTCTGCAAAACCTGCCAGAAACATATAGACCATATGGTATCTTGTTTGGAGACTGATGCTTGATAATAGAGACAGAGGCAATCGAAAGAAACAATCCAGAATAACATTGCAAAATTATTTACCCTATGCAAATCATTGATGCCATTCATGGCTTTAAAATGTAATTTCTTTACTTAACTTTTTAACATAACATTTCTCTGATGCCAAAACCTCAAGAATCCATCTCAAGGATTTCTACCGTTCAACAGTTTGGGGTCAGTTAGAAATGTCCTTGTTTTTGAAAGAAAAGCACATTTTATGTCCATTAAAATGACATCAAATTGATCAGAAATACAGTGTAGACATTGCTAATGTTGTAAATGACTATTGTAGCTGGAAACAGAAGATATTTTATGGAATATCTACATAGTCCCATTATCAGCAACCATCACTACCTGTGTTCCAATGGCACGTTGTGTTAGCTAATACAAGTTCATCATTTTAAAAGGCTAATTGTTCATTAGAAAACCCTTATGCAATTATGTTAGCGCAGTTGAAAACTGTTATTTTCCACACAAAAAAGAAGCAATAAAACTGTCCTTTAGTTTGAATATCTGGAGTATCAGCTTCTGTGGGTTCGATTACGGGCTCAAAATGGCCAGAAACGAAGTTCTTTCTTCTGAAACTCGTCAGTCTAATCTTGTTCTGACAAACGAAGGCTATTCCATGCGAGAAATTGCCAAGAAACTAAAGATCTCGTACAACATTATGTACTACTCCCTTCAAAGAACAGCACAAACTGGCTCAACCAGAATAGAAAGAGGAGTGGGAGGCACCGGTGCACAACTGAGCAAGGGGACAAGTACAGTGGCTTGGGAAAGAATTCACCCCCTTGGCATTTTTCCTATTTTTTTGGCTTAAAACCTGGAATTAAAATAGATTAAACATGCCTACCACTTTGAAGATTGTTTCACAACAAACAAGAAATAACACCCAAAAAAATTGAGCGTACATAACTATGCACCCTCCCAAAGTCAATACTTTGTAGAGCCAACTTTTTCAGCAATTACAGCTGCAAGTCTCTTGGGGTATGTCTCTATAAGTTTGGCACATCAAGCCACTGGGATTTTTGCCCATTCTTCAAGGCAAAACTGCTCCAGCTCCTTCAAGTAGGAGTGGTTCCGCTAATAAAAAGCCATCTTTAAGTTATACCACAGATTTTCAATTGAATTGAGGTCTGGGCTTTGACTTGGCCATTCCAAGACATTTAAATGTTTCACCTTAAACCACTCGACTGTTGCTTTAGCAGTATGCTTAGGGCCATTGTCCTGCTGGAAGGTGAACCTCTGTACCAGTCTCAAATCTCTGGAAGATTGAAACAGGTTCCCCTCAAGAAATTCCCTGTATTTAGCGCCATCCATCATTCGTTCAATTCTGACCAGTTTCCCCAGTCCCTGCCGATGACAAACATGGGGATGGTATTCTCGGGGTGATGAGAGGTGTTGTGTTTGTGCCAGACATAGCGTTTTCCTTGATGGCCAAAAAGCTAAATTTTAGTCTCATCTGACCAGAGTACCTTCTTCAATATGTTTGGAGAGTCTCCCACATGCCTTTTTTTTTCATTAAGCTATGGCTTTTTTTCTGGCCACTCTTCTGTAAAGCCCAGCTCTGTGGAGTGTATGGCTTAAAGTAGTACAATGGCCATATACTCCAATCTCTGCTGTGGAGCTTTGCAGCTCCTTCAGGGTTATCTTTGGTCTCTTTGTTGCCTCTCTGATTAATGCCCTTCTCGCCTGGTCCGTGAGTTTTGGTGGGCAGCCCGCTCTTGGTAGGTTTGTTGTGGTGCCATATTCTTTCAATTTTTGTATAACGGATTTAAAATGGTGCGCAGTGGGATGTTCAAAGATCTGATAGATTTTGTTAAAACCCAACCCTGATCTGTACTTCTCCACAACTTAGTCCCTGACCTGTTTGGTGAGCTCCTTGGTGCCACTTGGTGCCACTTGCTTGGTGGTGCCCCTTGCTTAGTGGTGTTGCAGACTCAGGGGCCTTTCAAAACATGTGTATATACAGTGAGGGAAAAAAGTATTTGATCCCCTGCTGATTTTGTACGTTTGCCCACTGACAAAGAAATTATCAGTCTATAATTTTAATGGTAGGTTTATTTGGACAGTGAGAGACAGAATAACAACAACAAAAAATCCAGAAAAACACATGTCAAAAATGTTATAAATTGATTTGCATTTTAATGAGGGAAATAAGTATTTGACCCCTCTGCAAAACATGACTTAGTACTTGGTGGCAAAACCCTGGTTGGCAATCAGAGGTCAGACGTTTCTTGTAGTTGGCCACCAGGTTTGCACACATCTCAGGAGGGATTTTGTCCCACTCCTCTTTGCAGATCTTCTCCAAGTCATTAAGGTTTCGAGGCTGACATTTTAGCAGGCAAAATTAACCAGGTGAAATTGTGTCACTTCTCTTGCGTTCATTGCACGCAGAGTCAGGGTATATGCAACAGTTTGGGCCGCCTGGCTCATTGCGAACTAATTTGCCCGAATTTTACGTAATTATGACATAACATTGAAGATTGTGCAATGTAAAAGCAATATTTAGACTTAGGGATGCTAAATATGCAGGTTTAAAAATATATACTTCTGTGTATTGATTTTAAGAAAGTCTTTGATGTTTATGGTTAGGTACATATTGGAGCAACGACAGTCCTTTTTCGCGAATGCGCACCGCATCGATTATATGCAACGCAGGACACGCTAGATAAACTAGTAATATCATCAACCATGTGTAGTTATAACTAGTGATTATGATAGATTTTTTTTTTATAAGATAAAGTTTAATGCTAGCTAGCAACTTACCTTGGCTTCTTACTGCATTTGTGTAACAGGCAGGCTCCTCGTGAGGCAGGTTGTTAGAGCGTTGGAATAGTTAACCTTAAGGTTGCAAGATTGAATCCCTGAACTGACAAGGTAAAAAAAAAAAATCTCCAAAAATACAGATTTTCGATTGTTATGAAAACTTGAAAATCGGTCCTAATTAAATTGGCCATTCCGATTAATCGGTCGACCTCTAAAACAGACGCCGCACAAGTCCTCAACTGGCAGCTTCATTGAAGAGTACCCGCAAAACACCAGTCTCAACATCAACAGTGAAGAGGCGACTTCAGGATGCTGGCCTTCTAGGCAGAGTTCCTCTGTCCAGTGTCTGTTATTTTGCCCATCTTAATCTTTTCTTTTTATTGGCCAGTCTGTGATATGGCTTATTCTTTGCAACCCTGCCTAGAAGGCCAGCATCCCGGAGTGCTACCTACTAGAAGGCCAGCAACTGAGCAAGAGGACACTAATGTACATGTCCTCTTGCTCTGTTGTGCATTAGGGCCTCCCACTCTTTCTACTCTGGTTAGAGACAATTTGCACTGTTCTGTGAAGGTAGTAGTACACAGAGCTCTTCAGTTTCTTGGCAATTTCTCAAATGGAATAGCCTTCATTTCTCAGAACAAGATTAGACTGACGAATTTCAGAAGAAAGTAATTTGTTTCTGACCATTTTGAGCCTGTAATCAAACCCACAAAATGCTGATGCTCCAGATACTCAACTAGTCTAAAGACGGACAGTTTTATTGCTTCTTTAATCAGAGTTTGTTTTACTCACTGCTTTAGCACACTCCGCCAACCCTGATGTCCTTGCCCGGTCTGAATCCTGGCTCAGGAAGGCCACCAAAAATGAGATTTCCAACTACAACATTTTCCGTCAAATAGAACTGCCAAAGGAGGAGTTGCAGTCTACTGCAGAGATAGCCTGCAAAGTTCTATCATACTTACCAGGTCTATGCCCATACACTTCTAATTTTAAAATGAATCTCTCCAGAAACAAGTATCACACTGTTGACGCCTATTATAGACCCCCCTCAGCTCCCAGCAGTGCCCTGGACACCATACATGAATTGATTGCCCCCCATCTATCTTCAGAGTTCGTTCTGTTAGGTGACCTAAACTGGGATATGCTTAACACCCCGGCCGTTCTACAATCTAAGCTAGATGCCCTCAATCTCACACAAATTATCAAGGAACCCACTAGGTACAACCCTAAATACGTAAACACGAGCACCCTCATAGATATCATCCTTACCAACCTGCCCTCTAAATGCACCTCTGCTGTTTTCAAACAGGATCTCAGCGATCACTGCCTCATTGCCTGCATCCTTTATGGGTCCGCGGTCAAACGACCACCCCTCATCACTGTCAATCCCTAAAACACTTCTGTGAGCAGGCCTTTCTAATCGACCTGGGTATCCTGAAGGATATTGATCTCATCCCGTCAGTAGTGGATGCATGGTTGTTCTTTAAAATAAATTTCCTCACCATCTTAAATAAGCATGCCACATAAAAAAAAATGAGGAACTAAGAACAGATATATCCCTTGGTTCACTCAAGACATGACTGCCCTCGACCAGCACAAAAACATCCTGTGGCGTAACACACTAGCATCGAATAATCCCCGCGATATGCAACTTTTCAGGGAAGTCAAGAACCAATACACACAGTCAGTTAGGAAAGCGAAGGCTAGCTTTTTCAAACAGAAATTTGCTTCCTTCAGCAATAATTCCAAAAAGTTTAGGGACACTGTAAAGTCCATGGAGAATAAGAGCACCTCCCAGCTGCCCACTGCACTGAGGCTAGGAAACACTGTCAACACCGATAAATCCACGATAATCGAGAATTTCAATAAGCATCTCTCTATGGCTGGCCATGCTTTCCTCCTGGCTACCCCTACCCCGGGCAACAGCTCCGCACCCCCCGCAACTACTTGCGCAAGCCTCCCAGCTACTCCTTCATGCAAATCTAGATGGCAGATGTTCTGAAAGAGCTGCAAAACCTGGAACCGTACAAATCAGCTGGGCTAGACAATCTGGACCCTTTCTTTCTAAAAATTATCCACCTCCATTACTGCAACCCCTATTACTAGCCTGTTCAACCTCTCTTTCGTATCATCCGAGATTCCTAAAGGTTGAAAAGCTGCAGCGGTCATCTCCTTCTTCACAGGGGGTGACACTCTAGATCCAAACTGTTATTGACATATATCCATCTTGCCCTGGCTTTCTAAAGTCTGTTGTCCGGACCTCTGACAGTCTCTATGGGGGTTCAATTCTCGGGTGACTCTTTTCTCTGTATATATCTATGATGTCGCTCTTGTTGCGGGTGATTCCTTGATCCACCTTTACGCAGACGACACCAATCTGTATACATCTGGCCCTTCTTTGGACACTGTGTTAATAAACCTCCAAACGAGCTTCAATGCCATACTACAACACTCCTTCCATTGCTTCCAACTGCTCTTAAACCCTAGTAAAACTAAATGCATGCTCTTCAACCAATCGCTGCCTGCACCCACCCGCCCAACTAACATCACTACTCTGGACGGTTCTGACTTAGAATATGTGGACAACTACAAATGCCTAATTGTCTGGCTAGACTATAAACTCTCCTTCCAGACATTAAGCATCTCCAATCCAAAATTAAATCTAGAATCGGCTTCCTATTTCGCAACAAAGCATCCTTCACTCATGCTGCCAAACATACCCTCGTAAAACTGACTATCCTACCGATCCTCGACTTCGGGGATGTCATTTACAAAATCGCCTCCAACACTCTACTCAGCAAACTGAATGCAGTCTATCACAGTAATTGTAATTACTTCGCTACTATGGCCTATTTATTGCCTTACCTCCTTACTCCATTTGCACACATTGTATATAGAT
The DNA here is from genome assembly GCF_002021735.2 of Oncorhynchus kisutch. Taxonomy (NCBI): domain Eukaryota; kingdom Metazoa; phylum Chordata; class Actinopteri; order Salmoniformes; family Salmonidae; genus Oncorhynchus; species Oncorhynchus kisutch. The sequence continues at coordinate 48,006,936 of NC_034186.2, read as the reverse complement.
TTTTCTATTGTGTTATTGACTGTACTTTTGTTTATCCCACGTTTAACTCTGTTTATTGTCGCACTGCTTTGCTTTATCTTGGCCAGGTCGCACTTGTAAATGAGAACTTGTTCTCAACTGGCCTACTTGGTGTTAAAGAAAGGTGGAGGGGGAAAAAACGGTTTTCAGCTGTGCTAACATAATTGCAAAAGGGTTTTCTAATGATCAATTAGCCTTTAAAAATGATGAACTTGTATTAGCTAACAACGTGCCATTGGAACACAGGAGTGATGGTTGCTGATAATGGGCCTCTGTACGCCGATGTAGATATTCAATTTTTTTTTATCACCCATTTCCAGCTACAATAGTCATTCAACGTCTACACTGTATTTCTGATCAATGTGATGTTATTTTAATGTTACTGACGTTACTTTCAAAAACAAGGACATTTCTAACTGACGCCAAACTGTTGAACGGCAGTGTATATCAAAACAATTCCTATAGAGAAGTCATATAGACAGTGATATTAAAATGGTGGCTACGTACCGGAGTCCTGGGATAGGCCAGCTGCGCATCTCTCAGCATCTTGTTGGAGATTGTCAGACCCTCTTCCAGGAGAGAGTGCACCCCTTTACAAGTCCCCTCCAAAAGAGACAGGGCCACAGACCGCTGGGGAAAGAGAAACGACCAACAACTTTTGAGAGACGCTTTCTTTACCCTCCGCAAACCAGCGTGATTAGCCATGTGTCATTGGGTCCAGTTATATCATTATTCTGAATTGAGGAGGGGAGTGGAGATGAAGCATCCAGGCAGGATGCATCATGGCTTCGTTATTTCCACCAAAGCCTTCATGCTCAGTATCTTATCCATTCTCAATCAATATCAAAGGCAGTATATGGTGAGAGTGTGAGTAGGAGAGAGACAGACAGTGTGGTAACATTTACCTTGCCTGTGGCCTCAGAGCCCAGCTCGGTCAAATGGAGCTGGGTGGCAGTAAGCACGGCCAGGTGGCTGATGACCAGCAGTGCCGTGTCCAGACACTGACCACTCTTCCTGTGGGCCTCGGTCACCATGGACGAGATCTCAGAGTCACAGCCCTGGTCACAGCCCATGGGAATTGGATGTTAAATAACATAAAATAATATTTGAATAAAATAAAACACTTGCACTTGTCTTTTCCTACTACCACTGACTTTGCTGATAACTACTTTAATAATTGAAATGTGGTTGTCTTAATTAGCCAAAGTAAAAATAATGCACTAACTGCATTAAAGATATTTTATTTGTCACTGGCCGACACACAATACCCCACCATGTCAAAATGGAATTACGTTTTTAGAACATGTTACAAATTAATTCAAAATGAAAAGCTGATGTGTCTCGAGTCAATAACTATTCAACCTGGGTTATGGCAAGCCTAAATAAGTTCAGGAGTAAAAATGTGCTTAACAAGTCACATAACATTGTAGTTACTCCACAATACTAACCTAATTGAGAGAAAAAAGAAGGAAGCCTGTACAGAATACAAATATTCCAAAACATGCATCCTGTTTGCACAAGGCACTAAAGTAATACTACAAACAAATGTGGCAAATTTGGGGCAAATCCAGTAGAACGCATTACAGAGTACCACTCTCCATATTTTCAAGCATACAGTGCCTTGCGAAAGTATTCGGCCCCCTTGAACTTTGCGACCTTTTGCCACATTTCAGGCTTCAAACATAAAGATATAAAACTGTATTTTTTTGTGAAGAATCAACAAAAAGTGGGACACAATCATGAAGTGGAACGACATTTATTGGATTTTTCAAACTTTTTTAACAAATCAAAAACTGAAAAATTGGGCGTGCAAAATTATTCAGCCCCTTTACTTTCAGTGCAGCAAACTCTCTCCAGAAGTTCAGTGAGGATCTCTGAATGATCCAATGTTGACCTAAATGACTAATGATGATAAATACAATCCACCTGTGTGTAATCAAGTCTCCGTATAAATGCACCTGCACTGTGATAGTCTCAGAGGTCCGTTAAAAGCGCAGAGAGCATCATGAAGAACAAGGAACACACCAGGCAGGTCCGAGATACTGTTGTGAAGAAGTTTAAAGCCGGATTTGGATACAAAAAGATTTCCCAAGCTTTAAACATCCCAAGGAGCACTGTGCAAGCGATAATATTGAAATGGAAGGAGTATCAGACCACTGCAAATCTACCAAGACCTGGCCGTCCCTCTAAACTTTCAGCTCATACAAGGAGAAGACTGATCAGAGATGCAGCCAAGAGGTCCATGATCACTCTGGATGAACTGCAGAGATCTACAGCTGAGGTGGGAGACTCTGTCCATAGGACAACAATCAGTCGTATATTGCACAAATCTGGCCTTTATGAAAGAGTGGCAAGAAGAAAGCCATTTCTTAACTTCTTGGATATAGGGGGCGCTCTTTTAATTTATGGATAAAAAAACGTGCCCGTTTTAAGCGCAATATTTTGTCACGAAAAGATGCTCGACTATGCATATAATTGGCAGCTTTGGAAAGAAAACACTCTAAGGTTTCCAAAACTGCAAAGATATTATCTGTGAGTGCCATGCTCATGCTACAGGCGAAACCAAGATGATACTTTAACCAGGAAATGGGCAGAATTTTCAAAGCTCTGTTTTCTATTGTCTCCTTATATGGCTGTGAATGCGCCGGGAATGAGCCTGCCCTTCCTATCGTTTCTCCAAGGTGTCTGCAGCATTGTGACGTATTTGTAGGCATATCATTGGAAGATTGGCCATGTCCTTTGTGTAAATTTGTGCGTAATCTTCAGCCACAGGCATTTTCTCCTGGGATTCAGAGGGGATAGCAGACTTCCACGAATGATATATCATCGAAGAGATATGTGAAAAACACCTTGAGGATTGGTCCTAAACAACGTTTGCCATGTTTCAGTCGATATTATGGAGTTAATTTGGAAAAAAGTTTGACGTTTTGAAGACTGAATTTTCGTTTTCTTTTGGTAGCCAAACGTGACGCACCAAACGGAGCAATTTCTCCTAAACAAATCATCTTTCAGGAAAAACGGAGCATTTGCTATCTAACTGAGAGTCTCCTCATTGAAAACATCTGAAGTTCTTCAAAGGTAATGATTTTATTTGAATGATTTTCTGTTTTTTGTAAAAATGTTGCCTGCTAATGCTAACGCTAAATGCTACGCTGACAGCGCTAGCTGTTACACAAATGCTTATTTTGCAATGGTTGAGAAGCATATTTTGAAAATCTGAGATGAGTGTTTTATTTATTTATTTATTTTTATTTTACCTTTATTTAACCAGGTAGGCAAGTTGAGAACAAGTTCTCATTTACAATTGCGACCTGGCCAAGATAAAGCAAAGCAGTTCGACAGATAAAACGACACAGAGTTACACATGGAGTAAAAACAAACATACAGTCAATAATGCAGTATAAACAAGTCTATATACAATGTGAGCAAATGAGGTGAGAAGGGAGGTAAAGGCAAAAAAGGCCATGATGGCAAAGTAAATACAATATAGCAAGTAAAATACTGGAATGGTAGTTTTGCAATGGAAGAATGTGCAAAGTAGAAATAAAAAATAATGGGGTGCAAAGGAGCAAAATAAATTAATTAATTAAAATTAAATACAGTTGGGAAAGAGGTAGTTGTTTGGGCTAAATTATAGGTGGGCTATGTACAGGTGCAGTAATCTGTGAGCTGCTCTGACAGTTGGTGCTTAAAGCTAGTGAGGGAGATAAGTGTTTCCAGTTTCAGAGATTTTTGTAGTTCGTTCCAGTCATTGGCAGCAGAGAACTGGAAGGAGAGGCGGCCAAAGAAAGAATTGGTTTTGGGGGTGACTAGAGAGATATACCTGCTGGAGCGTGTGCTACAGGTGGGAGTTGCTATGGTGACCAGCGAGCTGAGAAAAGGGGGGACTTTACCTAGCAGGGTCTTGTAGATGACATGGAGCCAGTGGGTTTGGCGACGAGTATGAAGCGAGGGCCAGCCAACGAGAGCGTACAGGTCGCAATGGTGGGTAGTATATGGGGCTTTGGTGATAAAACGGATTGCACTGTGATAGACTGCATCCAATTTGTTGAGTAGGGTATTGGAGGCTATTTTGTAAATGACATCGCCAAAGTCGAGGATTGGTAGGATGATCAGTTTTACAAGGGTATGTTTGGCAGCATGAGTGAAGGATGCTTTGTTGCGAAATAGGAAGCCAATTCTAGATTTAACTTTGGATTGGAGATGTTTGATATGGGTCTGGAAGGAGAGTTTAGTCTAACCAGACACCTAAGTATTTGTAGTTGTCCACGTATTCTAAGTCAGAGCCGTCCAGAGTAGTGATGTTGGACAGGCGGGTATGTGCAGGTAGCGATCGGTTGAAGAGCATGCATTTAGTTTTACTTGTATTTAAGAGCAATTGGAGGCCACGGAAGGTGAGTTGTATGGCATTGAAGCTTGCCTGGAGGGTTGTTAACACAGTGTCCAAAGAAGGCCCGGAAGTATACAGAATGGTGTCGTCTGCGTAGAGGTGGATCAGGGACTCACCAGCAGCAAGAGCGACCTCATTGATGTATACAGAGAAGAGTCGGTCCAAGAATTGAACCCTGTGGCACCCCCATAGAGACTGCCAGAGGTCCGGACAGCAGACCCTCCGATTTGACACACTGAACTCTATCAGAGAAGTAGTTGGTGAACCAGGCGAGGCAATCATTTGAGAAACCATGGCTGTCGAGTCTGCCGATGAGGATATGGTGATTGACAGAGTCGAAAGCCTTGGCCAGATCAATGAATACGGCTGCACAGTAATGTTTCTTATCGATGGCGGTTAAGATATCGTTTAGGACCTTGAGCGTGGCTGAGGTGCACCCATGACCAGCTCTGAAACCGGATTGCATAGCAGAGAAGGTATGGTGAGATTCGAAATGGTCGGTAATCTGTTTGTTGACTTGGCTTTCGAAGACCTTAGAAAGGCACGGTAGGATAGATATAGGTCTGTAGCAGTTTGGGTCAAGAGTGTCCCCCCCTTTGAAGAGGGGGATGACCGCAGCTGCTTTCCAATCTTTGGGAATCTCAGACGACACGAAAGAGAGGTTGAACAGGCTAGTAATAGGGGTGGCAACAATTTCGGCAGATCATTTTAGAAAGAAAGGGTCCAGATTGTCTAGCCCGGCTGATTTGTAGGGGTCCAGATTTTGCAGCTCTTTCAGAACATCAGCTGAATAGATTTGGGAGAAGGAGAAATGGGGAAGGCTTGGGCGAGTTGCTGTTGGGGGTGCAGTGCTGTTGTCCGGGGTAGGAGTAGCCAGGTGGAAAGCATGGCCAGCCGTAGAAAAATGCTTATTGAAATTCTCAATTATGGTGGATTTATCAGTGGTGACAGTGTTTCCTATCTTCAGTGCAGTGGGCAGCTGGGAGGAGGTGTTCTTATTCTCCATGGACTTTACAGTGTCCCAGAACTTTTTTGAGTTAGTGTTGCAGGAAGCAAATTTCTGCTTGAAAAAGCTAGCCTTGGCTTTTCTAACTGCCTGTGTATAATGATTTCTAGCTTCCCTGAACAGCTGCATATCACGGGGGCTGTTCGACGCTAATGCAGAACGCCATAGGATGTTTTTGTGTTGGTTAAGGGCAGTCAGGTCTGGGGAGAACCAAGGGCTATATCTGTTCCTGGTTCGAAATTTCTTAAATGGGGCATGTTTATTTAAGATGGTTAGGAAGGCATTTAAAAAAAATATCCAGGCATCCTCTACTGACGGGATGAGATCAATATCCTTCCAGGATACCCCGGCCAGGTCGATTAGAAAGGCCTGCTCGCAGAAGTGTTGTTAACAAAAGGCTAAGCTTGAGAGCTAGCATATTCATTTCATTTGCGATTTTCATGAATAGTTAACGTTGTGTTATGCTAATGAGCTACGGGGATAATTACACTCCTGGATACAGGTTTCTTTCGTAGCTAAATGTGACGCACCAAACGGAGCGATTTCTACTAAACAAATAATCTTTCAGGAAAAACTGAGCATTTGCTATCTAACTGAGAGTCTCCTCATTGAAAACATCTGAAGTTCTTCAAAGGTAATTATTTTATTTGAATGATTTTCTGGTTTTTGTCAAAATGTTGCCTGCTAATGCTAATGCTAAATGCTACGCTAGCATGCTACGCTAACAGCGCTAGATGCTACACAAATGCTTATTTTGCAATGGTTGAGAAGCATATTTTGAAAATCTGAGATGACAGTGTTGTTAACAAAAGGCTAAGCTTGAGAGCTAGCATATTAATTTCATTTCATTTGCGATTTTCATGAATAGTTAATGAGGCTGTATTCACGATCCCGGATCCGGGATGGCTCGACGCAACAGGTTACAGATATCCATAAAAAGTATTGTTTAAAGTTTGCCACAAGCCACCTGGGAGACACACCAAACATGTGGAAGAAGGTGCTCTGGTCAGATGAAACCAAAATTGAACTTTTTGGCAACAATGCAAAACGTTATGTTTGGCGTAAAAGCTACACAGCTCATCACCCTGAACACCTCATCCCCACTGTCAAACATGGTGGTGGCAGCATCATGGTTTGGGCCTGCTTTTCTTCAGCAGGGACAGGGAAGATGGTTAAAATTGATGGGAAGATGGATGGAGCCAAATACAGGACCATTCTGGAAGAAAACCTGATGGAGTCTGCAAAAGACCTGAGACTGGGACGGAGATTTGTCTTCCAACAAGACAATGATCCAAAACATAAAGCAAAATCTACAATGGAATGGTTCAAAAATAAACATATCCAGGTGTTAGAATGGCCAAGTCAAAGTCCAGACCTGAATCCAATCGAGAATCTGTGGAAAGAACTGAAAACTGCTGTTCACAAATGCTCTCCATCCAACCTCACTGAGCTCGAGCTGTTTTGCAAGGAGGAATGGGAAAAAATTTCAGTCTCTCGATGTGCAAAACTGATAGAGACATTCCCCAAGCGACTTACAGCTGTAATCGCAGCAAAAGGTGGCGCTACAAAGTACCACTTGTTGTTGATTCTTCACAAAAAAATACAGTTTTATATCTTTATGTTTGAAGCCTGAAATGTGGCAAAAGGTCGCAAAGTTCAAGGGGGCCGAATACTTTCGCAAGGCACTGTAGTGGTGGCTGCATCGTGTTATGGGTATGCTTGTAATCATTAAGGACTGGGGAGTTTTTCAGGAAAAAAACAATTTGGAATGGAGCTAAGCACAGGCAAAATCTTAGAGGAAAACATTGTTCAATCTACTTTCCACCAGACACTGGGAGATGAATTAACCTTTCAGCAGGACAATAACTTAAAACACAAGGCCAAATCTACACTGGAGTTGCTTACCAAGAAGACAGTGGCTGTTCCGGAGTGGCCGAGATACAGTTTTGACTTAAGTCTACTTGAAAATCTATAACAAAACCTGAAAATGGTTGTCTAGCAATGATCAACAACCAAATGTATAGTGCTTGAAGCATTTTAAAAATAATAAATGAGCAAATGTTCCACAATCCAGGTGTGGAAAGCTCTCAGAAATTTACCCAGAAAGACTGTTATTGCTGCCAATGGTGCTTCTACAAAATATTAACTCTGGGCTGTGAATACCTATGTAAATGAGATACGCATTTCATTTTTTTTAAATTCTAAAAACATATTTTCACTTTGTCATTATGGGGTAGTGTGTGTACAGTAGATGAGGTGAGAGAAAAAATATATTTAATCAATTTTGAATTCAGGCTGCAACAACAAAATGTGTAATGAGTCAAGGGGTATGAATACATTTTGAAGGCTTGGTATACCGTCACTAGTGACTAGTGTGGGCTGGGTGGTAACCTTGCGGTTAAGAGGTTGCGCCAGTAACCAAAATGTTTCTGGTTTGAATCCCCTTGCTGACTAGGCGAAATTTGTCAATATGCCCTTGAGCAAGGCACTTAAACCTAATTGCTCCAGTAAGTCGTTCTGGATAAGATTGTCTGCTAAATTCCTAAAATGTAGTGAAGGTCTTCACACACCTTGCAGTCTTCACATTTTGCTGCCTTAAAATGTAATCTCAAAAGGGAATATATTTGATTATTTTCCCAACCATCTACACAACCTAGTCCAAATTTTCAAAGTTAAAGACAAGGTGAAGATGTTTTGAAGTGGATTTAACATTGTCATACAGGCCAATAATGTGGAGTGAATGCAATGTTATTGCAGAGACTGGAACTAGAGAGTTTGTCAGGATCTAAATAATTATGAAAGGAACAAAGCTCAGATAAAATGTAAGAGGAAACCCTGTCTCAGCCTTCTGAATACCTAACCGTGGGATAGTTATTTTTCAGAAAGACAATTACACACATTTTTATGTCAAATACACACCAGAATGGCTCTCCAATATGTTTTGAGTGTTCCTGAAAGGTCCAGTCTCAATCCTGACTTAAACCTGCTTGAAAATCAGAGACACGGTTTGAATATTGTTGTCCATCATTGACTCCCAACCAAATTTACTGACCTTGAGCAATTTTGACAAAAACAATGGATATCATATGTTGCCCTAAGACTTGTGCAACGCTGGAGAAGGTTGTGTACATCGGTTGCATTCTTTAACACAATTTTAAGGCAGCAAAATGTAAAGACCGTGCAAGGCGTGTGTAGACATTCATTAGGCACTGTATAATATACATTCATTCATGTTGGACTTGAGGCTGAAGGTTGAGAATTCCCCTACGCTCTGATATTTCCATACGAGGAGTCAAAACAGCTCAAAGCTAAAACCAGTCAATCAGCAACGTGAATTTTGATGAGCCAGTGAGGTGTCAACCCAACTCGATTGAAAAAGATTTTCCTTTTGCAGCGTTTGTGTCTTTTCAGTTTAATTGGGATAAAAACGGATATTTCTAGAATATCTTTACTGTAATTCACTATGACATTACTTACAGTAAACTAGTCAACAATGTATGTGTACTGTACATACAGTGCCTTCAGAAAATATTCAGATCCCTTTTCCACACTCTGGTATAGCTTTATTCTACAATTGATTAAATATAGATTTTTTTCCCCTCAATCTACACACAAAACCCCATAATGACAAAGCGAAGACAGGTTTTTAGAAATTGTAGCGGAGTGGATCCTGTTTCCATTGGTCATCCTTGAGGTGTTTCTATAACTTGATTGGAATCCACCTGTGGGAAATTCAATTGATTGGACATGATTTGGAAAGGCTCGCACCTGTCTATACAAAGTCCCACAGTTGATAGTGCATGTCAGAGCAAAAACCAAGCCATGAGGTCGAAGGAATTGTCTGTAGAGCTCCGATGCAGGATTGTGTCGAGGCACAGATCTGGGGAAGGGTACCAAAAAATGTCTGCAGCATGGAAGATCCCCATGAACATAGTGGCCTCCATCATTCTTAAATGGAAGAAGTTTGGATCCACAAAGACTCTTCCTAGAGCTGGCCGCCCGGCCAAACTGAGAAATCAGGGGAGAAGAACCTTGGTCAGGGAGGTGACCAGGAAACCTGATGGTCACTGACAAAGTTCCAGAGTTCCTCTGTGGAGATGGGAGAACCTTCCAGAAGGACAACCATTTCTACAGAACTCCACCAATCAGACCTTTGTGGTAGATTGGCCAGATGGAAGCCACTCCTCAATAAAAAGGCACATGACAGTCCACTTGGAGTTTGCCAAAAGGCACCTAAATCCTCTCAGACCATGAGGAACAAGATTCTCTGGTCTGATGGAACCAAGATCGAACTGTTTGGCCTGAATGCCAACCGTCACATCTGGAGGAAACCTGGCACCATCCCTACGGTGAAGCATGGGGTTGGCAGCATCATGGTATGAGGATGTTTTCAGTAGCAGGGAGACTAGTCAGGATCGAGGGAAAGATGAACAGAGCAAAGTACAAAGAGATCCTTGATGAAAACCTGCTCAGGACCTCAGACTGGACAACGACATTAAGCACACAGCCAAGACAACGCAGGAATGGCTTCGGCACAAGTCTCGGGAATGTCCTTGAGTGGCCCAGTCAGAGCCCGGACTTGAAAACGATCGAACATCTCTGGAGAGACCTGAAAATAGCTGTGCAGCGATGCTCCCAATCCAACCTGAGAGAGCTTGAGAGGATCTGCAGAGAAGAATAGGAGAAACTCCCCAAATAAAGGTGCCAAGCGTTATACCAAAGACTCAAGGCTGTAATAGCTGCCAAAGGTGCTTCAACAAAGTACTGAGTAAACGATCTGAATACTTATATAAATGTACAATTTCAGTTTTATATTTTTAATACATTTGAAAACAATTCTACAAAACCTCTTTTTACTTTGTCATTATGGGGTAAAATGATTTAACACATTTTAGAATAATGCTGTATAGTAATAAAATGTGGAAAATGTAAAGGGGCCTGAGTACTTTCCGAATGCACTGTAGGTATGATTGAATGTTTTTGGTGCATAGTTCTATCTGTATGTTGTACATTCACATACAGCGGCTACTGTTTTGAATATACTGTGTTCAATAGTTTCAATGCTCCAATGTGTCCTTTGTGTACCTTTTGGAATGTAATACTTTAGCCAACCTATATTTATTCAGGTCAATTTCATAAAGATAACATCTCTTTTTCAAGACAGTCCTAGTCCGATACATTGTTAATTCTATTGTCTGATCTTTTTAAGTTAAAAGTGCTGACAGAAATGTCTACCTGGATGAGAAGCTGAAAGTAACCACCCATTCTCTTGACTTGGGTCTTGAGCTCCTCTGCGACGGTGTAGAGGGGTCCGGCTCTGGGTTTGACGCTGGCCACCCACTGCATGGTGATAAACACGGCTCTCTCGATGGCCGAGGTGGCCTTCACCAGCTGTGTCGGAGCCTCAGCCTCTAACACAAACACTGGGACACAGAGACAGAATAAAGAATACATTACAATAGGTCAATTTAGTATTTTCATTTAGTCTGATTCACGTTGTTTAGTTTAACCTTGCCATGACTATTCAGATAATGTACACTACCGATCAAAAGTTTTAAAACACCTACTCATTCAAGGGTTTCTTTATTTTTACTATTTTATACATTGTAGAATAATAGTGAAGACAACAAAACTATGAAACACATGGAATCATATAGTAACCAAAAAAAAAAGTGTTAAAACAAATCCAAATATATTTTATTTATTTTTCTTGAGGCCAGATTACCTGCTCAATCCCCCGACCTCAACCAAATTGAGATGGTTATTGGATTAGTCAGACCCCAGAGTGAAGGAAATGCAGCCAACAAGTGCTCAGCATATGTGGGAACTCCTTCAAGACTGTTGGAAAAGCATTCCAGGTGAAGCTGGTTGAGAGAATGCCAAGAGTGTGCAAAGCTGTCATCAAGGGAAAGGGTGGCCTTTTGAAATCTCAAATATAAAATACTTGTTTTACACTTTTTTGGGTTACTACATGATTCCATGTGTTATTTCATAGTTCTGATGTCTTCACTATTATTCTACAATGTAGAAAATAGTCAAATAAAGAAAAACCCTTGAATGAGTAGGTGTTTAAAACTTTTGACCGGTAGTGGAGGTACAAATCACGAAGGCTGATCTAAATGGATAGCTCACATTACTTCATTCTGTAACCACAATATAATTTACATTGTTTTCTCTTTGCCTGATGACTCATACTGAATTTAATTCCGCTGCTCTATCTATCGCTACATACCTTTAGTCAGACTGCCATCGTAGAAGTCGTTTTTGCTTTCAAAGTGAGGGACGTTGTACAAAACAAGTCATCAGCGATTGATCGCTTCTATCAAAGCCAATTACCATCTCCAAAACGCCACTTGACCAAGTGTTTTCAGGCTCTGGCCCAACCCATCGGTTTGTGGAACCAATCAGAACGGTTTGAATATGTTCGCAATCGAGAAGTCGTTGTGAGGAGATCATATCCAGACTCATCGTGGGCGTGGTGTTTGGCCATTGCAATGTGGTTGGGTAGCCAGGCAATCCTCTTCTATGGACACAGCAGGAATTTATATCTGATGTTTAGAATGTTCTCATCAACAGCACAGCATCATGTCACTCCTACTCCTTTACTATCAATTAGCCATGTGCGGAATGTCAGTCACCTATTACCCTATGGCCAATCAGCACAGCTGAATAATGTAACTTTATCACACTTGCTAAATAACCTATAGGCATAGTATCTACGCTGCAATAGTCTATGTGCCGGGGGACTAGGGTCAGTCTGTTATATCTGGTGTCCTAGGTGACTAAGTATGTGTGCTCTCTCCATCCCCCCCTCTCGGAGGACCTGAGCCCTAGGACCATGCCTCAGGACTAACTGGCCTGATGACTCCTGGCTGTCCCCAGTCCACCTGGCCGTGCTGCTGCTCCAGTTTCAACTGTTCTACCTGCAGCTATGGAACCCTCACCTGTTCACCGGACGTGCTACCTTTTCGACTCCCTCCCTCTCTCGACCTCTGAATGCTTGGCTATGAAAAGCCAACTGTCATTTACTCCTGAGGTACTGACCTGTAGCAGCCTCTACAACCACCGTGATTATTATTTGACCCTGCTGGTCATCTATGAACATTTGAACATCTTGAAGAACAATCTGGCCTTAAATGACCATGTACTCTTATAATCTCCACCCGGCACAGTCAGAAGAGGACTGGTTCCTGCCGTTCTTTTTTTTCTAGCCACCGTGCTTCTACAGCCATTTGGGGTTTTAGGCTGGGTTTCTGAAAAAGCACTTTGTGATGTCTGCCGATGTAAAAAAGGGCTTTATGAATTCATTTGATTTGAATTTGCATACTGGTGCAATAATCAACGTGCTCTTCTCACCAATGGGAATACATATTTTGATGCATTTAAAATGACGGCTCCCTCACGTCTTACAGCAAAAGTTTCACCGCCGACCCTCCACCGTCAGCAGCTGAAGGTCCGTCATCGGAACCTTTCTCTCCTAGAGGGATGGTTTCAATGCCAGCTGCCCCGCAAAGTGCTGCCTGCATACCAGCATCTGGCTCCAATGATCAATGACGAAGTCATTCCCCAAAACTCTTAATAAAATGTTCATACTTGCCTCTGTTGTTCATTCAGTTTAGCCTGCCCTCGACTGAACTAAGTATAGTGACTAGGGTTGGGAAATATTACGACAGTATCCTCTGTCGACGATGTTTGGCGGCCATTGTCGATGGTGAGGACATTGTGATGTGACAGACGATGGCTTAGCCTGTTTGAACTGGACTGGCACCACGTAGTAGCCTAAAGAATGGAGTTGGGCAGCAGACGACAGGGCAGCATACAAGTGGCATTCCAAGTAATCTGCCTATTCATATTTGCTATAGCACATTTCAGTAAATAGCCTGTTATATAAGCCTACAGAACGCAAGAGTAGTGTAGGCTAGAAAGACCAGAGAATTCCACCAAAGCAGCGCAAAAATGTTCCGTCATAAAATATTGATTCTCGCCTTCTGTAAATGCATGGGCCTTAAAATAGCCTAAACCTATAAAAAAAATGGATAACTGGCACTCCCTAACTAGTGTCCAGCGGTAAAAAAACAACAACAATAAACAGCTATATTCCCTTGTCTCTACAATCAATATGAATACGACTTTGGGCTTTCATTGTTTTATGCATGCTTTCTCTCCCGATCAAACAATTAGAATAATTAACAGTTCCATCTCAAAAGTAGATTGAACAGCCCAAAAACATGAGGAAGCCAGGGGACTAATAATGAGTAAGGACAAACAATATCAATGGCCTATAAAACAATCTAATGACAAGTTTAAGATTATTTAAGAAATAAATCTGTGCGGGGAGTAAGAATCCCTCCAATAACCTATCCTCCTACCATAAAAGCTTTAAGTCAAAATAAAGTTACGAACAAAAGTCTATTTCCAAATGTCCTGTTTTTAATATTATTACCTTTAACTAGGCAAGTCAGTTAAGAACAAATTCCTATTAACAATTAGGGCCTAGGAACAGTGGGTTAACTGCCTTGTTCAGGGGCAGAATGACAGATTTTTAACTTGCCAGCTCGAGGATTCGATCTAGCAACCTTTCGGTTACTGGCCCAAAACCCTAACCATCAGGCTACCTGCCACCCCCTAAAGGCCTAAGGTCCAATAGTTTCCACTTCCAAAAAGAACATGAATGAAAGTCGGAGTCAATAAGCCTATGCATACAGTGCATTCGGAAAGTATTCAGATCCCTTCCCTTTTCCCACATTGTTACGTTACAGCCTTATTCTAAAGTGTACAAAAACATAATTACAAAAGTGAAAAGTTTTTTGGGAACGTTTGCAAAAACCAAAGCCAGAGATGTTGAAGGAATTGTCCAAGATAGGATCGTGTTGAGGCACAAATCTTGAGACGGGTACCAATAAAATGTCTGCAGCATTTAAGGTCCCCAAGAACACAGTGGCCTCCATCATTCTTAAATGGAAGAAGTTTGGAACCACCAAGACTCTTTCTAGAGCTGTCCTGCCGGCCAAACTGAGATATTTGGGGAGAAGGGCCTTGGTCAGGGAGGGGACCAAGAACCCAATGGTCACTACGACAAAGCTCCAGAGTTCCTCTGTGGAGATTGGGGAACCTTCCAGAAGAACAACCATCTCTGCAGAACTCCACCAATCAGGCCTTTATGGTAGAGTGGCCAGACAGAACCGCTCCTCAGTAAAATGCACATGACATGCTTGAAGTTTGCCAAAAAGCACCTGAAGGACTCAGACCATGAGAAACAAGGTTCTCTTGTCTGATGAAAACAAGATTGAACTCTTTGGCCTGAATGCCAAGCATCACGCCTGGAGGAAACCTTGCACCATCCCTACAGTGAAGCAGAGTGGTGGCAGCATCATGCTGAGGGCATGTTTTTCAGCGGCAGGGACTGGGAGACTAGTCAGGATCGAGGGAAAGATGAACAGAGTAAAGTAAAGAAAGATCCTTGATGAAAAGTGCTCTGGAGCAGGTTACGGCCTCAGACTGAGGCAAAGGTTCACCTTCCAACAGAACAACAACTCTAAGCACACAGCCAAGACAACACAGAAGGGGCTTCAGGAAAAGTCTGAATGTCCTTGAGTGGCACAGCCAGAGTCTGGACTTGAACCCAATCGAACATCTCTGGAGAGACCTGAAAATAGCTGTGCAGCGATGAAAGGATCTGCAGAGAACAACGGGAGAAAATCCCCAAATACAGGTGTGCCAAGTTTGTAGCGTCATAACCAAGACAATAATCGCTGCCAAAATGCTACAAAGTACTGAGTAAAGGGTCTGAATACTTATGAAAATGTTCATAGCTGATACAACATAGCGGATAAGAGTCAATCTATAATTTCGATTAAGATATTAAAGAGCGAGCTAGGACAAAGTCAATTTATATACTTGTTCAGCATTTTTTTATTCAAAACATGGGCCATTCTTACAGTATTCTCCCTGTACACCAAGTCAGAACCGTAGGATAAATAAAGGGGGTATAAACGCAGACAATGAAAGCTCTTACAATATTCGATATTGACATTTCTATAAAATAGGCTAAATGTGCACCACCAAGTCCAAACAGCAGGCTACATTGTTAGGAGAAAAGGGAGCAAATTATTAGGGTGAGGCACATGGGATACTAACAGCTTAATACACAACATACACTTAGTATTGCTTAGCATATTACATCATTACACAACATACATTTTTGTGCTGTGCTCACTTGAACAGGAAGGTGGTGCGAAAGTCCTTCTTGTGCACAGATTTTGTCATCAAAATGTATCATCAAATTCTGTCATTCTCTGGATTTATGGTGCTTTCAAAAACAACTCGGAACTTGGGGAAAAAAACAAGGTTGAATCATGACGTCAGTGATCTTCAGGTCGGAGCTCTAAAAAGAGTTCCCGATTTGGAATTCTGAGTTGGATGACCGTTCAAAACAAAAAAATTCCCAGTCGGAGCTCGTTTCCCCGAGTTCCCAGTTTACTTGAACTCACTGAAGTCTGAGATTTTCCAGTTGTTTCGAACGCGGCAGAAGTCATGCTGTATTGACAGCTTGGCCAATGTTGAATGTTTATCCTTTTAAGCTTGGAAAAGGACACCCTTAAACCCAGACTTGGACCACACACCCTCTCCACTGAATAGCAGGCTGGTGATTGCTTTGCAAAGCTTGCAGTTAGCCACTGATTCCTTCCAAACCACTCATTGTTGAATTTGCGATTTCCAACTTGTGTAATGTTTATGTCCAATGTACAATGAGCACCAATACATTTTATCTATACTTTCTCTTCATATGACAAGGACTGAAAAGGATTTTCCAGTAGATGTCAACTTGATTCATGATGATGACTGCTAACTTGTTAGCTAAGATTTTGAAAGTATGATGTTGACACGATCAGTCCAATCAAAGCTTCGGTATATATAACGTGATTTGACGTCATCTATGGCCAATGCCCTTGAGCCTTCTTGGATGGGCCCTTCTAATGTAACTATATGGCAGCATCCAAGGGGTTTGAATTTCCCCTTAAACTTTGCAGTGACGTAGTCTCCCCTTGAGTGACAGAACACTGAGCCAATCACAGCGCAACTAAAGAACACCAACCACCAATTTTCAGCTGGCTGCCCCACCACCACAGAAAGCACTGAGCTAGGCTGAAACACCTGCATTTTGGAGCTGCCTTACTCAATATTTGTTTTACATTGTTAGCAAACTGATATGCCAAAATAAAATGCAACATGCAAAACGGGCACATAAAAAAAAGCTAAAAAAGGTGGGTGTGCCGTCTTCCTGTTAGAAGGTAACAGATGATTTTATTACAGTGGTTAAGATGGATTTTCATTGTGTTCCAGTGTTTATCGCCCCCTAGTGGAACTTTCTAGTACTAAGAAAGACTGTACGGAAACAGGAAGTAGAGTAGTCGTTCAGCACGCAAAGCTGCTAAAACAACGCTACGGTGCAGGTCTTTCAGTGCAGTTATTTCTCGTCACGCTTCAGCCTCGGAAAATATTTGTTTGTAAGTTCGATGAAAGCATATTGCTAGTGATGATAATCTTGTTATTGATAGAATTACTTACTTACCAATGTTAGTTGTTTGCATTTACTCACACAAATTGCCTCGTCTTTCATGTATGCCGTCAGCTGTATTACTTTGCTCGTGCGTCATGTAAACGAATTGTAAAACATACTGTAATGAAACAGGTAGGGAGCAGGCCTCGAACTCTCAACCTTCTAGCCCGAGGTCCGGCGCGCTATCGACTGTGCCGCAAAAGCATGCTCATGCGGCAGAGTCCATTTCCGCGGTTATAAACCCGGGGTCGTTACAATACTGAACTTTTGTTACTGTTTCTAGTGTAATATGCTTTGTTATTGTACAGAGGTGGTTGCACATTATTAGAGTAATTGAAGGCCAATTACCATATGACTAGCAACCAGCTATCTGGTTTGGCATCATGCCAGATACATGGTACCTTGGCACGTGTTTTGTATTTATGCAACTTCAATTTAAAATGTATAATGTAGAGTTACAGTATGTCGATGTGAATTGAATACTGAAGTATATTATTTTCTGTATTTTGCAGTTTCACAACAAACGTTTACAATATAGTCATTCAAGAAAAGTGACGCCTTGGGAGTTTTATTGAAGACTTAGTTGTTAGCTATCTGTCTAGTTTTGGTATGGGAACACAACTCCAGGACAGAAGTGGGGCTCAAAACAGGTGGGGCATTTGGACTGCCTGCGCAACTCTGTAAAAAACAAAGTTGTACACTGTATATATACACATTTTTACTTAAATTTGTTACCATTTCAGAAAACGTTTTGCTCTAGATTGCAGGAAATGTCAGTTACAAGTGTTGAAAAAAGCAAAAATATGCGTCCATGATTCTACGTCATGATTCGTATAGTAGTAGCATGCAATTTCACGAAATAGAGATCTGTAATTTGAATTTTTTTAAATCACGCAACAGCCCATCAGTTGTTTTAGTGGAGTAAAAAAATTAAAATGGTCAATCAAGGTTTTATGAGGACAAAGGTTGACATCACCCAGCACTATTGGTGACAACACTTACAACAGCGCTTCCTTCACCCACATATTAGATGTGGAAAACATTGTCTATTGCAGAATTGTTTCAAGAATGAGTTTTTCAAGAAAACACCCACAGCACACTGTTGCCTATTGTCTGAAGTGTCAGGAGGATAACATATACAGTGCCTTCAGAAAGTATTTTCACCCCTGGAGTTTTTCCGCATTGTTGTGTTACAGCCTGAATTTAAAATTGATTAAATTGAGATTTTGCATCACTGGCCTACATACATAATTCCACTTTGAATTAGGGTAATGTTTTTAGAACGTTTTACAAATGAATTAAACATGAAAAGCTTGAGTCAATATATATTCAACCCCTGTTATGGCAAGCCTAAAGTTCAGGAGTAATATTGCGCTTAACAAGTCACACAATAAGTTGCATGAACTCACTGTGTGCAATAAGTGTTTAACATGATTTTTGAAATCAATACCATCTGTGTACGTCCCTTAGTCGAGAAGCGAATTTCAAACAGATTCAACCACAAGACCAGTGATGTTTACCAATGCCTCGCCAAGAAGGGCTACCATTGGTAGATGGCAAGAATATATCCTTTTGAGCATAGTGGAGTCA
The DNA here is from genome assembly GCF_002021735.2 of Oncorhynchus kisutch. NCBI lineage: Eukaryota > Metazoa > Chordata > Actinopteri > Salmoniformes > Salmonidae > Oncorhynchus > Oncorhynchus kisutch. The sequence goes on along the minus strand of NC_034186.2, from coordinate 47,988,372 downwards.
TTACACTTTGGATGGTGTATCAATACACCCAGTCACTACAAAGATACAGGCGTCCTTCCAAACTCAGTTGTCAGACCGACCGAAAAGAGCTTTTTTATTTATTCCTTGTTATTTTTTATTTATTTTTAAATGTTGTGAAAGGCCCATAAGTAAGCATTTCACTGTTAGTCTACACCTGTTGTTTAATAAGCATGTGAAATATACAATTTGATTTGTAGAAAATTGTTAGTTTAATGCCTGTGATAGGAGAAAACTGAGGGTGGATCAACAACATTGTAGTTAGTCCACAATATTAACCTAAAAAAACTGTGAAAAGACATTCACAAGGCCGCTGGCCCAGACGGATTACCAAGACGTGTGCTCCAGACATGCGCTGACCAACTGGCAGGTGTCTTCACTGACATTTTCAACATGATTGATTGAGTCTGTAATACCAACATGTTTCAAGCAGACCACCATAGTCCCTGTGCCCAAGAGCACAACCTCCCTAAATGACTGCACTCACGTCCGTAGCCATGAAGTGCTTTGAAAGGCTGGTAATGGCTCACATTAACACCATTATCCCAGAAACCCTAGACCATCTCCAATTTGCATACTGCACCAACAGATCCACAGATGATGCAATCTCTATTGCACTCCACACTGCCCTTTCCCACCTGGACAAAAGGAACACCTACATGAGAATACTATTAATTGACTATAGCTCAGCATTCAATACCATAGTACCCTCAAAGCTCATCATTAAGCTAAGGAACCTGGGACTAAAACACCTCAAAATGCAACTGGATCCTGGCATTCCTGACGGGCCGCCCCCAGGTGGTGAGTGTAAGTAGCAACACATCTGCCACGCTGATCCTCAACACTGGAGCCTCATGGGTGCGTGCTCAGTCCCCTCCTGTACTCCCTGTTCACCCACGACTGCATGGCCAGGCACGACTCCAACACCATCATTAAGTTTGCAGACGACAACAGTGGTAGTAGACCTGATCACGGACAACAACGAGACAGCCTATAGGGAGGAGTTTAGAGAGCTGGCCGGGTGGTGGAGAATAACAGCCTATCCCTCAACGTAATCAAGACAAAGGAGATGATTGTGGACTACAGGAAAAGGAGGACCGAGCACCCCCCCCATTTTCATCAACGGGGTTGTAGTGGAGCAGGTTTAGAGCTTCAAGTTCCTTGGTGTCCACATCACCAACAAACTAGAATGGTCCAAACACATCAAGACAGTCGTGAAGAGGGCACCACAAAACCTATTCCCCATCAGGAGACTGAAAAGATTTGGCATGGGTGCTCAGATCCTCAGAAGGTTCTACAGCTGCAACATCGAGAGCATCTTGACTGGTTGCATCACTGCCTGGTACGGCAACTGCTCGGTATCCGACCGTGTCAGAAGAAGGCCCTAAAAATTGTCAAAGACCTCAGCCACCCCAGTCATAGACTGTCCTCTCTGCTACCGCATGGCAGGCGGTACCGGAGCGCCAAGTCTAGGACAAAAAGGCTTCAACAGATTTTACCCCCAAGCAATAAGACTCCTGAACATCAAATGGCTACCAGGACGGTAGCCTTATTTTACCAGGAGAGTTGTCTGAGAAGGGGGGGATGGAGGGGGGAGGAATGAATGAGCTAATTGTAAGCTGGGGATGATTAGGTGGCCATGATGGTATGATGGCCAGGACACCGGGGTTAACATCCCTACTCTTACGATAAGTGCCATGGGATCTTTAGTGACACAGAGTCAGGACACCCGTTTAATGTCCCACCCAAAAGACGTCACCCTACACAGGGCAATGTCCACAATCACTGCCCTGAGGCATTGGGATATTTTTTTTAGACCAGAGGAAAGGGTGCCTCCTACTGGCCCTCCAACACCACTTCCAGCAGCATCTGGTCTCCCATCCAGGGACTGACCAGGACCAACCCTGCTTAGCTTCAGAAGCAAGCCAGCAGTTGGATGCAGGGTGGTATGCTGCTTGAATAATTGTTTATTTAAGACTGTGCAAATATTGTACAATCCAGGAGTGCAAAGCTCTTAGAGACTTACCCAGAAAGACTCACAGCTGTAATTGCTGCCAAAGATGATTCTAACATGTATTGACTCAGGGGTGTGAATACTTATCTAATGAAGATAGTTCTATTTTCACAAATGTTATAATTTCTCTTCCACTTTGACTGAGTATTTTGTGTAGATCGTTGACAAAAAAATGTATTCATTTTAATCCCACTTTGTAACAACAAAATGTTTTAAAAAGTCAAAGAGGTGTGAGTACTTTCTGAAGGCACTGTGGGCTTAAACCTGTTATTTCAGGAGTGCCAAGCACTGACAAAGACTTTACTATAGGTGTATAAGACCAGGGTCACATGCATGATTAATGGGAGAGAAACTTACAGTACTCTCAACTAGAGGGCGACCGATTATGATTTTTCAACGCCGATACCGATTATTGGAGGACCAAAAAAGCCCATACCGATTAATCTGCTGATTTTTTAAATACTTTTTTGTAATAATGACAATTACAACAATACTGAATGAACACTTATTTTAACGTAATATAATACATCAATAAAATCAATTTAGCCTCAAGTAAATAATGAAACGTGTTCAATTTGGTTTAAATAATGCAAAAACAAAGTGTTGGAGAAGAAAGTAAAAGTGCAATATGTGCTATGTAAGAAAGCTAACGTTTCAGTTCCTTGCTCAGAACATGAGAACATGTGAAAGCTGGTGGTTCCTTTTGACACGAGTCTTCAATATTCCCAGGTAAGAAGTTTGAGGTTGTAGTTATTATAGGAATTATAGGACTATTTCCCTCTATACCATTTGTATTTCATTAACCTTTGAATATTAGATGTTCTTATAGGCACTTTAGTATTGCCAGTGTAACAGTATAGCTTCCGTCCCTCTCCTCGCTCCTCCCTGGACTCGAACCAGCAACACAACAGCCACCATTGAAGCAGCGTTACCCATGCAGAGCAAGGGGAACAACTACTAGAAGGCTCAGAGCGAGTGACGTTTGAAACGCTATTAGATTGCGCTAACTAGCTAGCCATTTCACTTCGATTACACCAGCCTCATCTCGGGAGTTGATAGGCTTGAAGTTATAAACAGCGCAATGCTTGACGCACAACGAAGAGCTGCTGTCAAAACGCACGAAAGTGCTGTTTGAATTAACATTTATGCGCCTGCTTCTGCCTACCACCGCTCAGTCAGATACTTAGATACCTGAATGCTCAGTCAGATTATATGCAATGCAGGACACGCTAGATAATATCTAGTAATATCATCAACCATGTGTAGTTAACTAGTGATTATGATTGATTGTTTTTTTATAAGATACGTTTAATGCTAGCTAGCAATTTACCTTGGCTTACTGCATTTGTGTAACAGGCAGTTAGGTCTCCTTGTAGAGTGCAACGAGAGAGGCAGGTCGTTATTGCGTTGGACTAGTTAACTGTAATGTTGCAAGATTGGATCCCCCGGACTGACAAGGTGAAAATCTGTTCTGTTCTGCCCCTGAACGAGGCAGTTAACCCACCGTTCCTAGGCCGTCATTGAAAATAAGAATATGTTCTTAATTAACAGACTTGCCTAGTTAAATAAAAAAGGTATAAAAAAAAAAAAAAGATTTAAAAAAATAATAATAATAGGCGCACAAAAAGACAAGATTTCCGATTGTTATGAAAACTTGAAATCAGCCCTAATTAAATCGGCCATTACGATTAATCGGTCGACCTCAACTCTCAACATTGACAGTGAGATATACTTTAACCAACAACCCTGGGGACGGTTGCACCAGTTGGGCATAAAAAAGTTGGTCTTACATGCTTGGTCGGGTGTTGAGCTTCCGACTTTGGGATCAGAATTTACATCTATTGCACCAACCAACCAAAAATATGACTAGTCATAGCTAATTCCGGCGTAAGCAATGCACGTACATGAGATTTGATGCTTCATAATGATGGTTGCTAGACAGCGCCCATTACTAGGCTGTTACCATCCTTACCATATAGACTCCCCTTTTTTTTCTACTGTGTTATTGACTTGTTAATTATTTACTCCATGTGTAACTCTGTGTTGTCTGTTCACACTGCTATGCTTTATCTTGGCCAGGTCGTAGTTGCAAATGAGAACTTGTTCTCAACTAGCCTACCTGGTTAAATAAAGGTGAAATAGAAAATACATTTTAAAAACCATATAAACTTTGCGAGCCATGTTCCATCACTTTGCAAAGCCCAATGCTACGCATGTACGTTTTCTTAACCACAACTGGATTAAATGAATCAATAATTACTGTAGAAATGAATGACGATATACAAATTGGTGTGGGTCTAAGGCAGGGTGTGAAAATGTCAGTGAAGACACTTGCCAGTTGGTCCACGTATGCTTGGAGTACATGTCATGGTAATCCATCTGGCCCAGCGGCTTTGTAAATGTTGACCTGTTTAAAGGTCTTGCTCACATCAGCTACCGAGAGCATTACCACACAGTCATCCAGAACAGCTGGTGCTCTCATCATGCATGCTTCAGTGATGCTTGCCTCGAAGCGACCATTTAGCTTGCCCGGTAGGCACGAATCATTAGGCAGCTCGTGTCTGGGTTTCCCTTTGTGGTCCATAAGAGAGTTTTCAAGCCCTAACACATCTGTGGAGTGTCAGAGCCAGTGTAGTAGGATTCAATCTTAATCCTGTATTGACGCTTTGCTTGTTTGATGGTTCGTCTGAGGGCATAGCGGGATTTCTTATAAGTGTCCGGATTAGTGTCCAGCTCCTTGAAAGTGGCAGCTCTAGCCTTTAGCTCGATGCGGATGTTACCTGTACTCCATGGCTTCTGGTACGGTTTCTGAGGGGACGATGTCGTCGATGCACTTATTGATGAAGCCGGTGACTGAAGTGGTATACTCCTCAATGCCATTGGATGAATTCCCGGGAACATATTCCAGTCTGTGCTAGCAAACCAGTCCTGTAGCGTAGCATCCACGTCATCTGACCACTTCCGTATTGAGCGAGTCACTGGTACTTCCTGGTTTAGTTTTTGCTTGTAAGCAGGAATCAGGAGGATAGAATTATTGTCAGACTTGCCAAACGGAGGGTGGGGTAGAGCTTTGTATGCATCTCTGTGTGTGGAGTAAAGGTGGTCGAGAGTTTTTTCCCCCTCTGGTTCCTCTGATTTGTTTGCCTGCATTAAAGTCCCCGGCCACTAGGAGCACCGCTTCTGGATGAGCATTTTCTTGTCTGCTTATGGCCTTATACAGTTTGAGTGCGGTCTTAGTGCCAGCATCGGTTTGTGATGGTAAATAGATGGCTACGAATAATATAGATGAGAACGATTGGTAGATAGTGTGGTCTACAGCTTATCATAAGGCACTCGAGACTTCTTTAGTATTAGACATTGCGCACCAGCCGTTATTGACAAGTAGGCACACCCCCACCCCTCGTCTTACCAGACATAGCTTCTCTGTCCTGCCGGTGCATGGAAAATCGCGCCAGCTCCATTTTCCCCGCCGTCGTTTAGTCACTACTCAGTGAAACATAAGATATTACAGTTAATGTCCCGTCGGTAGGATAATCTTGATCGTAGGTCATCAATTTTATTTTCCATTGATTGCACTTTGGCCAATAGAACGGGTGGCAGTGGGGGTTTACTCGCTCGCCTACGAAATCTCAAAAGGCAGCCTGACCTCCGCCTCCTTTTTATCAGTCTTTTCTTCACACAAATTACAGGGATTTGGGCCTGTTCCTGAGAAAGCAGTATATCCTTCGCATCGGACTCGTTAAAGGAAAAAGCTTCTTCCAGTTTGAGGTGAGTAATCACTGTTCTGATGTCCAGAAGTTATTTTCAGTCATAAGAGACGGTAGCAGCAATATTATGTACAAAATAAGTTGCAAAAAACTAACAAAATAGCACAGTCGGTTAGGAGCACATAAAACATCAGCCATCCTCTCCGGCGCCATTCTACTAAAGCAATAGCCGTGTGTGGTCAACTATAATTTCAGCATCGCTAAGATTGGGACAGCGTTATAGCGCTGCTTTGAAACAAGCCTGTGGACTCGTCTAGTTTGTTCGTCTAACAGTGTTATCAGGACATTTTGCAAGAATGTTATAGCCTAAGCTAGTGTATAATAAGGTGTGATTATTTTTATCTTCACTCACATAGTAGCCCAGGCTATATCCCAGACTAAAAGCCCTGGTCTTTTAATCAATGTAATTTTGATTCACCAAATCTCTGTCTGGTTATTTGATCTCTGGCTGGGCAAATAAGTGGAGGCAGCTCCACTATTAGTTTGCTAATATCTGATCAGACACATTCGGCATGCTATAATGTAGCATAAATCAAGTTTATTATTTTGCTAATGACTCGTGCTTAGGAAACTCAAAAGGCCCAGGAGTTTGTGAAATATGAACACGAGACTCGCATCCTTTCGAAAATATAGATTGCTATTATTTTCTGTGCATATCATGATGAAGATTCCAATTTAACACCACACGCCTGCTCCCTACAAGGTGTAGAATCAACGCCTAGGCATACATAGCTCGTATTAGTGTTTACGCCCAGGTGGTGCAACAGATATAATTTTTAGGTCCAGCGTAGAGCACATTTTACATTGGACAACCCACTTACAAATCAACTGGTGCAACCGGCTCCTGGTGTTGCAAGCACATAACCTACTGAGCAATGGAACATTGAAGAATGGAACATTGTGAATTTTGAGATGCAGACTTACCACTCTCCTGACAGTCATCATCCAGGCCATCGTACAGGCCGGAGATGGTCGTCACGGCTGTGTACACACAGTAGAGGTCAGAGCTCAGCCTGTCTGCCATGCTCTCCTCGTAGCTGTGACACCCGCGCAGCTGGCCCACCATCTGGCCAATCAAATCTTTGCAGATCCCCGTTAGGGTGGAATCTAATGAGCTGCGGTGCAGCGAGGGCGTTTTGGCCACACCCATCAGACCTGGAACAGAGACAGACAAGTAGGCCAAAATAATTACATGGAATATGAAGGAAACTCCACGTGGACTACGAGAGCTATAACTGTAGGCCTATAGTAAGCTTGCGAAATTATTCACCCCCTTGGCATTTTTTTGCTGCCTTACAACCTGGAAATAAAATCTATATTTGGTGGTTTGTATCACAACACGCATACCATTTTGAAGATGCAAAATATGTTTTGTGAAACAAACAAGAAATAAGACAAAAAAACAGAAAACTTGAGCATGCATAACTGTTCATCCCACAAAGTCAAGACCTTTTGCAGCAATTACAGCTGCAAGTCTATTGGGGTATGTCTCTAAGCTTGGCACATCTAGCCACTGGGATTTTTGTCCATTCTTCAAGGCAAAACTGCTCCAGCTCCTTCAAGTTGGATGGGTTCCACTGGTATACAGCAATCTTTAAGTCATACCACAGATTCTCAATTGGATTGAGGTCTGGGCTTTGACTAGGCCATTCCAAGTCATTTAAATGTTTCCCCTTAAACCACTCGAGTGTGGCTTTAGCAGTATGCTTAGGGTCATTGTCCTGCTGGAAGGTGAACCTCTGTACCAGTCTCAAATCTCAAAGACTGAAACAGGTTTCCCCTCAAGAATTTCCCTGTATTTAGCGCCATCCATCATTCCGTCAATTTTGACCAGTTTCCCAGTCCCTGCCGATGAAAAACATCCCCACAGCATGATGCTGCCACCACCATACTTCACGGTGAGGATGGCGGGGTGATGAGAGGTGTTGGGTTTGCCCCAGACAGTGTTTTCCTTGATGGCCAAAAAGCTCAATTTTAGTCACATCTGACCAGAGTACCTTCTTCCATATGTTTTGGGAGCCACCCACATGCCTTTTGGCGAACACACCTTATTGTTCAAAGTTTCAGATATTTTTTTATAACCCAACCCTGATCTGTACTTCTCCACAACTTTGTCCCTGACCTGTTTGGAGAGCTCCTTGAGCTTCATGGTGCCCCTTGCTTGGTGGTAGCCCTTGATTAGTGGTGTGGCAGAGACTGGGGCATATCAGAACAGGTGTATATATACTGAGATCATGTGACAGATCATGTGACACTTAAATAAATTCCACCTGTGCGCAATCTAACTAAATATGTGACTTCTGAAGGTAATTGGTTGCACCAGCTAGGGGCTTCATAGCAAAGGGGGTGAATACATATGCACGCACAACATCTCAATTTTGGATATTTTAGAATTTTTTTAAACAAGTTACTTTTTGCATTTCACTTCACCCATTTGGACTATTTTGTGTATGTCCATTACATAAAATCCATTTAAATTGCAGCTTGTAATGCAACAAAATACACCTAATGTTATACCATTGTTTCATTTTTATATACAGTAGACTGGAAAAGAAACTAGAAGTACTTCAGTGTCTTACACACACAGGACCGCACAACACACATACCAGAGGACTGTGAGGTGTTACTATTATGAAGGCTTTGAATAGGGTGCACTCGGATTTCGTAGAGACGCCCTGAAATCCTCCTGCTCTTCAACAGGCTTCTGCTCCTATAATGGTGGGGGACAAACAAAAAAACACACATTACTAATGTTTCTTGGAATGGATCTCAACAGTCTAACACAGCATTGCCCCGACTTTCACTGATGTGAAAGCAAATTCATGTCTGATAGGCACTACGCACCAGCTACATTTCATTCACCTATCCTGTTATCATATCAGTGCAGATGAAGGAGAGGAGACAGGAGCAGAGAAGGAGAGGCCATTTAAAATAATTGAGAGCCAAACATTGGTTGGCAGAATGTGAGTGTTCTCTCGGGCAGCGTCCCAATTACTCACACTTTGTACACTCCCGTCAATGGTGAATTCCCTCCAGCTAAGGCTTTCAAAAAATCCAAAGCTTTTAAAATCCATGACGGGGAGTGAACACTTTGGGAAAAGCAGGGCTACGGGAGACAGAGACACACACACAGCCAGACCGACAGAGATAAACAGGGCACTAGCTGTGGCTGCTAGTGGGTTCAGGGTAGACTCCAGAGGATTCAGGTGAGAGTGAGTAGCGAGTAGCGAGAGAGACCGAGATGGTTTCCATGTTTCCTTTGGCCTCCTCTCCTTCACTGCAGGCACCACCAGGCCCATAAACATAGCCAACAAAAGAAATAGCGTGGGGGGAAAAATTTGGGAAATGTTTCTGTGTGGTTACTTCACACTGAGGTGAAGAAAAATTATACATTGAACTTCCAGGATGTGCCAAGTAGTAAATCAACAGAGTGGAAATATCATTACGAGCGCTGTAGAAGAAAAAAAAAATATATATATATATATATATATATATATATGTTCAACGAATGATAGTTTTCTATGTTCACTCAAGTGAGCTAAAAAAAAAACACGGTTTTCCACATTCAACTTAGTTCTGACACATTTTTGCATGTGAGTTCAATTGAGGAGAATAGAGAGAAAGAGTAGAGACTAGGTTTGTGTCCCAAAATGGCACCCTATTCTGTACATAGTGCACTATTGTTGACCACAGCCCCATAGGGCCTGGTCAATAGTAGTGTACTATATAGAGAATAGGGTGCCTTTTGGGATGCACATTAGAAATTACCTTCTGCGTGAGAAGGAGGCGGTTGAGGAAGCCGATATATCTTGCTCCCACTCATCATTGGGGTCGTAAAACACGTCGTCATCTTTACAGGCGCTGCTGTCCCCCTGGGGAAGGAGAATAAATGACTGCTCAGTTTAACCCCAGACTCATTTATTCATCTTAAATGAGAAATTACAGGAACGGAGGATGCCCCTCATGCATAAACAAGCGTTTTGTAAATTAGGTGTGCACCGGCAAAATCTACAAAGGGCGGACTGACTGTTCCACTGGTTGAGTGCGAGACAAACACAGGGTGGGAGAATGCAGTCTAAATCGACTTGATAGTGGTATGATAACTACCGACTAGATTAACCAGAGAGTATCCACATTTCAATAAAAATGCACCCAACACAGCTCTTTAAATTCAGATGGACAACATATGCATTAGTAGCAAGGAATAACTCAAATGACTGTTACTGACCTGGTCGAGTTCCCTCATGGCAGCCAGGTTGCTCTGGAATTTCTCCAGACTCCAGAAGGTGGAGATGCCCAGTTTGGTGTTCTGCACCTGGACCTGCAGCTCTCCCTTTCCCCCTCCGCCCTCCTTCCCAGACCCCTCGTGTCTAAAAACAGTGAAGATTGAGATTAATCTAAAAAGGAAGAGAAAGAGACCTTGGACTCAATGAGACCCCACCCTGCCCAAATAAAGGTTAAATTAAATAAAACAAGAGATAATTTCCTGATAGATGGATCTACAGTAATATCTCAATATGCAGCAAAACAAAGGACTATTTCATATAAATATTTATTTCATATAAATATTTAATATAGATTCTCTCCGCTCGTACCTGCTGAAAACTGTGTTCTTCATGAGTTTGCCACTGATCTTGTTGGCTTCCTCGATCATCAGAGACAACTTCATGGCGTCCCACTGTGGAGGGACTTAAGACAACAGACCACAGAGCATTAGTGTATTTCCTAGGGACAAAATTAAAGCAAACAGAACCAAACTGGGAGGGATGTACCCGAGTTTGTCCAATAGAAACTCTAATTTCCTTTGCAAAAAAAAGTTTTTCTACAGTTTGCTATGGTGTGGACTAATGAATACACACCAGGTCATCAGAACTGTAACTAGCTACAACACTAGAACCATGCTGTGACGTAATGGAAACGACACTTATCTTTACAACACAGCGCTAGCTATTCGTTTCCTCGTGAATACAACCCGAGGATGAAAATTCCCAACAATGGTTTACCGTTTTTCAGAGTCTGGCTTCCTTTCTGCGCCACTTTCCTTTGCATCTCCTCAAGGTCTTTGCCGATCTTCCTCTTCTCTGCCTCGAGGGCCTCCACCACCTTGGCCTGTCGGACACCGTGATCGGCCATGGCCTGCCGTGTGGCCTGGGCCTCCATGTGGAGGCGGAGACGTGTCTTGTGCGTGTCCACTTCCTGCTCCAGCTCCACCTTGGCAAACTGCAGCTCCTCCATCTTAGAGACCACCCGCTGCTGGTCCATCTCTTGACACCGCTTCCTTTCGCTCTCCTCCTCCTGGGGGAAGGAAAGCACCATTGTCAATGAGTAAAAGGTCTTACAGGCCTAATGCAGTCGTTTTATGTATCAAATCATTTCTGTGTAACAAACAATTAAGTACATTACTGTAATAGATTTCCATGAAAAGAGGGCAAAAGTAGTTTATCAAAACTATTTCAAGCAAGAATTTTGCTAGGGCTGTCTAGAGTGGTCTGCGTGGGGAAAACTGAAAACTAGCTGTTATTCGTTGAAAGTTAAGTTGTCTATTAACCAATTTACCACATGGTGATGTCACCACAGAAATCTGAAACCTGTGCAGATTGTATTTTCAAAACAGCATAAAAGGATTATAGAAGGATCCAGACACTTTTTTTTGCAATTTCACTTGTTTTTGAGAAAGGAAAAGCGCATAGAGATTTGGTTGTTAAAAAGCAAACTTCTCAGGTTACACCGTTGTATGACTACAAAATGTTACACCTAACCTTTAAAATCAAGTAAAGGACATGGTCAGGTAAAAAAAAAAGTCACAAGGTCAGATGGAAACACCAAATTTGTCTGTAAACTTTCCAAATGTCGACAAAACACAGTAGACAAGGTGGGATCTTTTTGTGTCTGTAAAATGTATTATGCTAGAAATGGCGTAATGTATGCGCAAATATTGATATAATAACCATCATATTGAAATAAACTTGAGTCACGTGATTATATGTTCTGTGGTCCGCCCACTACGACTTAGGAAAGCATGCAGGTTATTAAGCTACAGATGAACTTCACAGGGTGGTGAAAGTGCACGAGGAGCTTGATGCTCCTTTCAATTAAATATCAAGGGTCTTATTCTGGTGACATGATCGATGCTTGGCTGCCGTTTGACAAATACAAAATTATCCCACTCTTAATAATCTCATCATGTAGGTAGCCTACTCGAACTGTATCTGCAAGCTGTTCGCTATGTAACGCAACATTTGTGGGAAATCCATCATCACAGTTGAAAATGCAATAGAAACCCATTTAACTTGTATTTTTTGTTCAGTACATGGGAATTTAAGCATAAAAGTAATTGTGTGCATTAACGTCATCACGTACAGCTTTTTGTCTAGAGATTGAAACATCTCCGGTGCGAAAATGGGTATCTAGACCCAAGGTCGAGGCCTCGACCTCGCCCTGTGCAACTGGGTCCTGGACTTTCTGACGGGCCGCACCCAGGTGAAGGTAGGAAACAACTCCACCCCACTGATCTTCAACACTGGGGGCCCACAAGGGTGCGTTCTTAGCCCCCTCCTGTACTCCCTGTTCACCCATGACTGTGTGGCCATGCACACTTCCAACTCAATCATCAAGTTTGCAGATGACACTACAGTGGTAGGCTTGATTACCAACAACGACAAGGCCTACAGGGAGGTGGCGAGGGCCCTCGGAGTGTGGTGTCAGGAAAATAACCTCTCACTCAACATCAACAAAGGAGATGATCGTGGACTTCAGGAAACAGCAGAGGGAGCACCCCCCCATCCACATCGATGGTAGAGTAGTGGAGAAGGTGGAAAGTTAAGTTCCTCCGTGTACACATCACAGACAAACTGAAAAGGTCCACCCACACAGACAGCGTGGTGAAAAAGACGCAACAGCGCCTCTTCCACCTCAGGAGGCTGAAGAAATTTGGCTTGTCACCTAAAACACTCACAAACTTCTACAGATGCACAATCGAGAGCATCCTGTCGGGCTGTATCACCGCCTGGTACGGCAACTGCACCGACCTCAACCGCAAGGCTCTCCAGAGGGTAGTGCCTTCTGCACAACGCATCACCGGGGGCAAACTACCTGCCCTACAGCACCAGATGTCACAGAAAGGCCAAAAAGATCATCAAGGACAACAACCACCCGAGCCACTGCCTGTTCACCCCGCAATCATCCAGAAGACGAGGTCAGTACAGGTGCATCAAAGATGGGACCAAGAGACTGAAAAACAGCTTCTAACAGCCATCACTAACAGAGAGGCTGTTGCCAACATACTGACTCAAATCTCTGGCCACTTTAATAAATGGACTTAATAAAGGTTTCACCAGTCACTTTAATAATGTTTACATATTATATTACCCATCTCATATGTATATACCGTATTCTATACCATCTACTGCCTCTCGCCTATGCTGCACAGCCATCCATATATTTATATGTACATATTCTTATTCATCCCTTTACATTGTGTGTGTATAAGGTAGTTGTTGTGAATTTGTTAGATTACTTGTTAAATATTACCGCATTGTCAGAACTACATTCGCATTCAGATCTGTCAGCAATTGGAGCAGATGACCACAAAACAGTATACTGAATGACTGACTACAAAATGTTACACCGTTGCAGGGTTTTTTCTGGATCAAAATGGGACTTAGGCGCTGGGCGTGGCCAACGTTGGACCGAGAAAACACTTAAGCGGCCCACCCGATACTTTTCTATGCAGAGAAAAACCTGCCGTGGTATCCCTATGACTACAAAATGTTACACCGAGTGACTATGCCGGATAAGTAGCCAACACTTGTGGTGCGTCTGATTTAGCTGGTCATTGGTCAATTCAGTAGCCCTGACATTACACCGTTATACCAAATGACTCACTTTATACAAGACAGTGAAGACACCATGGTACTTTACATAAGGTCTGATGTGAACATGAAGGCAGTGGCTGAGATTTTCATTCACACAGTCCTACATGTGCGTAAAGCCATGGTTGGCGTACCAGTTCTCTCTCCAGGGCTTTGATCCTGTTCTCATACTGAGTCTTCTGGTCAGACAGCTCCTTCTGGGCCATTTCTTTGGCCACCTGGATCCCATGCATCATCTCCTCTTTGGCCTTCAGCCTGGCCTCCTCGATCTCCTCTTCCAGTCTAGAAAGAAACAAAATGGCCTCCTAATTGCATTAACACGTTTTCGAACAAGTGCAGTATTGCATCATCGATGTGATCATCTAAAAATATTTTCACCCAGTACGCATGGGACTTTCAGTTATTCACATTGACGTGTGACAGGAATCATATCGCAATCGTTTCTGAATCTTGTGGTCGACTCACTGCGCTCTTTGCCCGGAGAGCAGCTCATTTTTGGCAAACTCAAAGTCCTTATGGCCATCTCCGTCGCCCGTCCAGCATGACACGCGTTTCCCAGACTGCACCTCTGCCGGGTGGTTGAAGCGGAAGTAATGGTCGCCGCCCAGGATCACCCTGTCACCCTAGAAACCACAGAGATATATAAAAAATATTTTTAAAACGTGAGTGATTCATGATTGAGCTCACACTCAGGTTTCTAATATTGTACCTTGTGCTTTTTATTATTCATCGTATGTGTGTACACAATACGTACATGATGCAGGACAGTGGTCTCAGATACCAGGTTCCCGTTGACAAAGGTCTTGGCGTTTTCTATGGGGATGATGCTGACTTCACCATTCACATTGGAAATTACACTGGAAAGGAACAGTTTAGTCAATTCTAGCCATAACGCAACTTAAACCATACAAGAATGACAACAAAAGGACACTGGAATAGAGGTGTTTCCTATTAAATAACCTGGAGAAGAAAGAAAAAATCTACAGACAGAAGAATCTACGACCGGTCAAGAACGACGACAAAATTACACTGGAATAAAGTTATTTCATGTCAAACAAACATTAAAATATAAGCAAGTGACAGACGGGACTAATTAGTAGGCTATACGAGGCTATGGTACGATTGTTTTTCCCATGTGTAACTCACGTTGTTTTTGTTACACTGCTTTGCTTTATCTTGGCCAGGTTGCAGTTGTAAATGAGAACTTGTTCTCAACTGGCCTATCTGGTTAAATAAAAGGTGAAACAAAAAAGATTCACTGGTCATCCCCAAAGCCAACACTCCCTTTGGCCGCCTTTCCTTGCAGTTCTCTGCTGCCAATGACTGGAACGAATTGCAAAAAAATCACTGAAGTTGGAGACATATCCCCCTCACTAACTTTAAGCGCCAGCTGTCAGAGCAGCTTACCGATCGCTGCAGCTGTACACAGCCCATCTGTAAATAGCCCATCCAACCAACTACCTACCTACCTCATCCCCATATTTGTTTTTCTGCTCTTTTGCACACCAGTATTTCTAATTGCACATCCTCATCTGCACATATAACTCCAGTGTAAATTGCTAAATTGTAATTACTTTGTCACTATTGGCCTATTTATTGCCTTACCTCCTTACTTCATTTGCACTCACTGTATACAGATTTTCTATTGTGTTATTGACTGTACGTTTGTGTATGCCATGTGTAACTCTGTGTTGTTGTTTTTGTCGCACTGCTTTGCTTTATCTTGGCCAGGTCGCAGTTGTAAATGATAACTTGTTCTCAACTGGCCTACCTGGTTAAATAAAGATAAAAAATAAATTTGTGCTTCCCCTTTTTAAAAGACGCTATTTAAAACCAAAGAGGTGGGTCGGTTCTCCTCACCAGTGGTGGTCTGCGATAAGGGCCCCAGACAGCTGGATGTCGTGGGCGGACGCTGACTTGTGCTGGCCGACCTTGGTCTGCCCCTCCTTAATCATGTATAACAGCATCTCCGACAGCTGCGGGTCCTCGTTCAGGTTTACCAGGTTGGGCAGCCGGTTGTCCACCTTAAACGTGATGCCCGCTTTCTGAGAGGGAAACAGGGAGAGGGAAGCAGACAAATATAGGAAGGAATTGACTTTGAAAAAATGTACAATAGACAATGTTTTTAATAAAAAGTGTTAAAAATATATTAAGGATCATTCTTGCTGAAACCCTCATATTAAAACACCAATGGTATTCACTAAATTGGTTTATATATAGGATAACAGCTTTTTCATTATTATTTGATTATTTTACATGTGATAAGGCCAAAGGGCCAGAGATAATTACAGACATCTGTGATAATCTGAAGTACTGTTAAGGGAATTTTTATCAATGATGACTAATTATGTATACATTTCAATCAGGACTGACTAGTCCAAATGCTGTTATGTACTGTACATATATGAATTTTCTCTCTTGCTCCCATTCCCAATTGTATATAATATAGTCAGGAGTTTAGAACAGTGCCTTGGTACAAATGAATGAACTATCTCCAGATGGCAGGTACGGACTATCTCTAGACTGTCTAGAATGCTATCTACACTGATGAATTGACCTTGGCTACAAAACATATAGGAATTTAGAACTCCTCTATCAATTGGTCTTTCGAGCTGGATCTAAATACCCCTCCCTGTTATCTGGAGGTAGTACGCTGAAAATCGTGCACGGACGAGAGTTTGACTCGTTTTACTAAAGACCTGACTTCTGAATTGAGGTTAAAATTCAGGCCTGCGTATTATCACAGATTCCAGGAAAGGTGACTAGATTCAAACGAACAGTGCTTTTCCCAGTCGGCAGCAGGTATAGTAGCCTTTATTCTCGATTCTGGGGGGATTTGAGTTATTTAATTGATGTTCTAAAATGTTCAGAATTCATCAATAATGGGAGCTTTGCTATTCCCACAGGGTTTTGTATGACCAACATACACTGGGTTTTGTATAACCGATATACACTGAAGCAGGTTCGAAAATAACCTGTGGTAATGTGCAATACCGTAAATAAACTAAACTTAATCATGAGAGGCACACCCGCCCGAGATTAAGACGGGATATTAAATAGGTACTGGGGGATAGGACGGTGATCTTGTACAAATACTGGGCATGGGGAGACAGCAAGAATGCGCAAGATAACTGGATTGGCCAATTGAATTGTGGCAGTATTGATCATCGTTCCGATTCAACTAATACTACGGAAATATCCAAATAAGGAGGAGAGGGAACTTAAATCTAAAGAAATTAGATAAAAGCCAAATCTATAGACAGGATAGTTCCATGCGAGAGGGGAGTCTAACAATTAGTGGCGTGAGATAACGATTATTAGCGTTCTTTAAAAGCCCTCTGACACAAGCGGAAAATAAGATATTAACTAGGGATTTACAAATCCTGGGCTTGGGTAAGACCTAATATCTGATTCAAAAGTCAAAGCTATTGATAAGATTTCCATCAAAGAGACACACACATAGTCAGACAGAAAAGGAACAAAAATGATTTAGTAACGGTAAATTGCAAATTTATAGAAGTACATAGAATTTAAAATTAAATATAGAAAAGGCATAGATAAGTGATTAAATACCATAGCTCAGTAACGGTAAGGATTGTTTAGAAATTCCTCAAAAGAAGTGTCGGAAACTAGCGGGAGATTACCGTAATAGGAGAACAAAGAGAATGGAAGGGAGGCGTCCAAAATCTGACTCAGACAAAGAACCTGAATGGAAGCTGATATTACGAATATAGCCAGGAAGGGTTTTAAATTAGGACGATTTTCTGGGAATTCCCGGTGTCGAAGTTTTGCTACTACGGACAATTATAATAATAATGTATTGAGAGGGGAGTCGTATTGAAAATAAATGTATCATAGGAGAAAAAGTCACCTAAAGTTAAATGTAGAGAATAACGGAGAGATACGATACAATTTCGTGCTATCCGGACGTTATAGCTATTTATGAATCGACTGACATATGATAAATATAGCACAAAAAATGGTACGTTCAGATGTTAGGGTATAGTAAGTTGAGAAGCTGGGTTGGTTTTACTTTGATGATTAAAATTTAAAACTGAACGCAATCTGAATAGGGAATATATATTTTACAGAGGCAGGCAGATGTGTGGGGTCGTTTCACGTTGAACAACATCGTTCCTCAAATTTAAACAGAGAAAAGGGGTTGTGGCATTTAGAGGGAAAATGCGTGCATTATAGCTTAGAGTTACTTTTCAAAAGCGGCCAAAAGTTCCAAATACATTTATTTTAAAAAGGAGAAGTATCGTAAAGATAGTCTGGAAAGATGCTACAGTTTGCAACGGAAGTGCCAGGCACTCAATGGGCTATATGGTGCAACGCTTTGGACTATAAAATAGGTAAGAATAGTTTCATCGTGAAAAGTTGTGATTGTTTTCCTAGGTATTGATTTTTGGTTAGGTAACGCCAGGGAATTCGAACAAAAAGTAACGTATTCTAAACATGATCTGTTTTCCGTTTTCGTTGCAGGGAAAAAAATCAAATGTCTTATCTTAAAGGGACAGTGCACGTCAATCACAGTGGTTTGAGTGTATGGCAGTGTATAAAATATTTTGGGACGACAATTTGAAGAGACTGAATGAGTTACATGAAACATCGAGAGATTTAAAACAAATGATGTGAATGGATTATCAGAATTATTAGGTTTCGTTGTAATAGTAAAAGTTCGGGTTAAGGGGATTTCCCTGTTCCCAGTGACAAGGTATTTTAAATGAGTACACTATACTAAATGAGTACATTATTATGAGTTTTAATTAGATAAGTGAATAACGTATTGGGAATAGAGTCGTAATTAAAATACTAAGTCAAAGACGAGACAGTTACTTAGATCAAAATGAATTCTAAATAATAACGAAGAGACAATTACGATCTATACCCATCGAAATGTTTTATAAAATTAGCGATGGGGTGATAAATTATAATTCAAGATTTTAACAGATGTGATAAATTAGGTTTGGTTTATCGAACAACAATTATTTACAATTCATTGAAAGTCGCTACGAATTGGGCTGAGGTTGAGCGCTTGATGATGACATCACTCGCGAGGCTTTCGTCGCCACGGAAATGATGTCGTGACTGGGGGTAATGGAGAAAATGGTTTGTGTCTTTTAGAAGGAAAATGGGTGCATTATTGTTTTGAGTCACTTTTCAGAAGGTGATAAAAATGTCCATATACCTACTTGTTTGGTTCCTATGAGACTGGTTATTCTAGGAGTTGATTTAACTTAATTAAGCATTTGTTCTGGTGTGTTTGAGTAGGATTCTTCATACCGGGACGGATGGAATTTATCTAAAATATGTGAGTTGAAGGAGCCAAGGGAAAACGCGTTTAAATTTTTAGTAAATATCTGGGATTAGGATTTCTTACACTGAGAAATGTACGACATTTGCGGCAGAGGGGGAAAAGTAATACAATAATGTTATCGGGTTAATTGTATCTAAGGGTAGCATGTTCATTTAAGTAAACATATACATTGACGTTGTTTAAAACTTATGATTAATGATTTGAGTTAAAGGGGAATCATAATTAGGTTTAGTTTATAGTTCACTTTTGAGTTTCTGAATCGGAAGTAGCATAGTGAATGCTAGTTAGGCGTGTTGTGTTCTTCTGGGAAAATTGATGTTTAGGTGTCTCAATTTTAGATGTTTCCTGGGATTATAATCTTGGGGAGAATGAGGCCATAAATGACCAAATTAAAACAGGTCTGCAAGTATATACACATAAAACAATTGTTAGGACTATTTGTTTTAGTGCAAAGGTATTTTAAAGAGGCACGCTCACATATGGAACTTTATGAGTTTTTAGTTTATGAGTTTTAATTATACAAGTGCATTTTTTTATTTTATGACCTATTGATCATAAAAGTTCTTACCTAAGTCATTGTTTAAGAGTAGGCAAGGTTGTTACCTGGGCAGAGCCAGGTAACAAAGGGGGGGATGGGTCAATTGTGTTCTAGGATAGGATGTGACCTACGGGATAATTAACTAATAAAATGTAAAAAATTATTAGCTAATAATCAGATAGAACAAATGAGAAACTGTTTGTTAACCAAGCCTGTATGTCCAGGATTTGATGCATTACAGGTGAAGTCACTCAATCCAGTCCCAGAGGCTTGTTGGGGGGACCATACCAAGGACCCCTGGTGACAGCTAGCTGAAAGAGCTACCCGGATTCATATCGCACGGCGGGAGGGTAAGACACCATGACACTGTCGAACAATAAACAGTGTTCGAGAGGAGAACTGGAATTAACAGAATTCCGGGGGCCATCTCTCGAATGAAAAAACCCTCCCTGTCTTTTCATCCCTGTTGTTGTTCATAGAAGTAAAGATGTGTCTGGCTCTTGCTAAGTGATGTGTTCTCGGGGAGAGGGTGGGGCTTCACATGGAAGCTGTTCGTCTGAGTTGTTTTATCGTGGGTGACATATTCCTGATACAGCACGTCCTACTTAAGTATGCGGAGAGTGGTAATTTGACCCATGGTTTAGACTATGAGGATTTTGTTCCAAAATAAGCATAAGAGATCCCTAGATCTGGGTAGACAGGAAGTTAGAGTAGAGGTTGGGAAGGATCTCTCAATGGAGTTTTATGTAGACCAAAATGGAGTCTCTAACTACATGACAGTCTAGGACTCTGAGCCATTATGGCATATATCGGTTCAGGTTCCCATATTGATCGTGGACACAGGTCATAGCTCATTTGGAGAGAGACGGCTATATGAATCCACTCACCCAGTATGGAAAAAGGTAGAGTAGAGTGAAGATGAGAGTTTTTGATTGTAATCAGGAGAGAGGGATGTATTGCATAAAGATACGCTTAACCCATTAAACAGAAATGAAGGAGGATCTAGGGTTGTGGTATGGATATGACCAGGTCTTGGTCGACACCCTAGTACGGTTCTGGGTAGAGGAGTTTAGGCCGGTATGGTAAAGCTGTTCACGAAAGCAGGAATGCCAGTTGTATTGATTTGCACTATTTAAATCCCCAGGTTCCTCCCTTTACAGTGACCAGAGGAGATTATTACCGTTTGGCCCGGTACAGTACTCTTGGGAAATGATGTCAGGGCGAGGTTTTACCGACACAATGGAGCATAATCCTGTCCAATCTAATGCCTTTCACACTCATTCAACACCAAGACATGAAGTATAGCCAAATGGGAGAAAAGAGCTATTCCATCCGGGTCTCTTATTGACTAAGTATACATTGATAACATTGGGGTTCCAAGGGGGGTGCCAGATGAGTCAAAGCAAGAAATCAGATCCTAGCAGGATTAGAGTTAAGCATTTCCGGGGGGGTCTACTCTCAATAAGAACGTGGACTGGATTAATTATATTTATGATAAATCAACAGCGCTTTAACAAGTATACCAGAGATGCTATTAAAGGTTTTGCAGAACAGACTGAAGCAACCAGCTGGATGGCTTGGCAGAATAGAATTGCATTAGATATGTTAATGGCTGAAAAGGGAGAAGTATGCGTGATTATCGGGACCATGTTTGTGCTTACATCCCAAATAACACAGCTCCGGACGAATCAGTGCCCGAAGCCTCAGCTGGTTTGACCACCCTGGCTTCACGGTTTGGCAGAAAACTCTGGGGTGGATACTTCCCTGGCTAATTGGGTTTGATAGTACATTTGGAAAATGGAAAAAATGTTATGATCACTGTGTTATGGGCTACATTCACCTGTGTGACTGTTTTAGTTTTAGGGGGCTGTTGTCTAATTCCCTGTGTATGAGACCTTGTTTCCAGGAGAAATCGATGACAATAGATGGTGCGGTATGGGCCGATTCCAGGTTCTGACCCGTGGAGGACTGAATGCATGTCTACAGAACAAGTGGACGAATCTGGATCTTTTATTTGTGGGGAATTTATATTTGATGAGACCATTTTTGATGTTTAGGGAGGCTAGGTTGTATCCCATCTCAATATTAGACTGATTTTTTATAAAGATTGTAACAAAAATCCTGATAAGAAGAGTTATGATTCTGATGTAGGCCTGAGAAACAGTTATGGCGAATGCAAGTGTTGGGATATGTTTAGGTGATGTTTTGATGACAAGAAATATCTCTAATAAAAATAGAAATGGGCTTTTCAATATTACAATATAACTACAATGTGTGTTTGAATGTATAATATTTAATCAAAGGGTGGATATGTTAAGGGAATTTTTATCAATGATGACTAATTATGTATACATTTCAATCAGGACTGACTAGTCCAAATGCTATTATGTACTGTACATATATGAATTTTCTCTCTTGCTCCCATTCCCAATTGTATATAATATAGTCAGGAGTTTAGAACAGTGCCTTGGTACAAATGAATGAACTATCTCCAGATGGCAGGGACGGACTATCTCTAGACTGTCTAGAATGCTATCTACACTGATGAATTGACCTTGGCTACAGGCGAGGAGGGAAGGCTCGAGAACTATAGGGCCTCTCTACCGGTGTCATGAAGAGATAGATCATTTAGAAAACGCTGACGTCATTTTCAGTTTATAACCTGTGGAAAAATGTGTATATACCAGTACTCTCTTGAATTAAACGCTGTTACCTGACTTTTAAGACTGGTCTCGATCTATTTCATGCATAAATGATAAACTTACAACTTATTATGAAATAGAGAGAGTGTGAATTTGGTTTTGGCTACAAAACATATAGGAATTTAGAATTCCTCTATCAAGTACACAAAAAGGCCACAAGATGTCATCTGATGAAATTAAAACATGAAAGTTAGCAAAATTCTGGTACTTTACTGTTAACTTAAAATGTTTTGAGTAATATACCCTCCCTTTGCAACCCTAGTAATGAAGCTAAAGGTCATTTTCCACTTATAACAAACTAAAACTGACCTGTAATTCTTTGGTTTCCTCACGTTTGCGTTTCTCTGCCTGCTCCAGCTTCTCTCTCCACGCTCTGACAAGAGGTAAAGGAATCAGATTAAAGTAACAAACCAAGACTAAAACAGTTGTTCGGACCCATTTTCATATTTTGCTACCTAGATCAGACCCTCTCTGGTACTAGTGCCTAAGGCGTGTGGAGGTTGTATGGTAGTCACCTGTGGGCCTCGGCCATCTCCCTCTCCTGCTGGGTTAGCTGGCTCTTCAGAGCTAAGATCTCCTGCTGGAAGAGGTTAATTTTCTCCGGCTCGATGCCCTGAGAGCTCATTTGAGCAGCCCGCAGCTTCTCAACCTCAGCTTTCAGCTCTAGTAAACAAAGACACAAACGACATTGTTTGTTAAATTGCCACCAAAACAGAGAAGTGAGGAGCCATTTTGTATGAGCTTTTGTTCATAACAATCACATGTATGATGTCAAAAGACAACTTATTCTTGCAACCTACCCTTTAATACACATAATATGGTGATACACCACAGAAGGTAGATGGTCTCAATCTCTGCACTGTTTCCCCTTCCGTGGTCAAATAAAGTATTTGCAAATGTGGCGCAGCTATCTCCTTTCAATAATACCTGCATGACAGTTGACTTAGCCCCCGTGTAAAGTGACAGTGTATAAATATGTCCCGAAGGCAAGGTTAGAGCCGGGCTACCTAATTCAATCTGGTGATGGATAGATAGGAAAAAGAGAACGAGAAAGACAGAGATGGGTGGTGGCATGGCGAGGGAGAGCGAGGCTGACCTCTTATGAGCTTGGCGTTGGTGTCCTCGTTGACCTTGGCCACGTTGATGATCATGCGGGCCTGCTTGGCGTACCGCAGCGTGCTCAAACTCTCCTCCACATTGCTGCCCGCCGGGCTCAGGGTGGCGATCATGGCCGTCTTGGAGTTTCCACCCAGGCTCTCCTTCAGCAGCCTGGACACACGGGCGACACAAACGACATTCAGTTTACCTCTCGACAAAACGACTTACTTCACAAACTGACTTTACCAACCTCTCGCAATTTCATAAGGATATCTTGTACAGGTAGTGGCATTGCCAACAACACAAACCATGATCTTGTCCCCAGATAGTTAATCCATGTTAAATAGTACCAATGTTTCTATTGAGGAATGTAAACCTCAATATCTCCTCCTTCTCATTATTTTCAAAAGCTTGATGAAATATATTTGTAGTTTACAATACTGTGGTGTGGCAAGGTAAGGGTCGAATTCCATTTCAATTAAATCTCTAACTTGATAATGGAATTCAGCCCATCCCAATTGTTTGTATAACAAGCATTCAACTCTTTAGCCTGTCAGTAAAGTTTCTCTTACTCACCATGTGAGCACAGAGTCCCTATAGGGAGTGAAGACCTTCCTCTTGGTCTGGGCCTGCTCTGACAAGGCAGAGATCACCTTCCCCAGGGTCAGCAGCGACTTGTTGATGCTGGCACCCTCCTGGGATACAGGGGAATAGGATACAGTTAGGCTGGATGGATTTGATAGAGAGAACAGATTGGCTCCAATTTGACTGGTTTTGAACTTTGCAAAAAAATAAATGACAAATAGTGGGAAATGTCTTTCCGAGGAAATTCACTTCCTAATATAGGATAGGCTATATTTTACGGCTCGACATTGACTGGAAATAAATATTGATAACACATTTGTCTATGCCTGCAAATCGTCTTTCTCTCGTTGTTGCACCTATGGCCCATGTGCGTCTCAATTAAATAGCCTGAAGGCTATATGCATAGGCGGAAAAGCACAACCCAGTTGTACAGTCGTGGCCAAAAGTTTTGAGAATGACACAAATATTAATTTCCACAAAGTTTGCTGCTTCAGTGTCTTTAGATATTTTTGTCAGATGTTACTATGGAGTACTGAAGTATAATTACAAGTGTTTCATAAGTGTCAAAGGCTTTTATTGACAATTACATGAAGTTGATGCAAAGAGTCGATATTTGCAGTGTTGACCTTTCTTTTTCAAGACCTCTGCAATCCGCCCTGGCATGCTGTCAATTAACTTCTGGACCACATCTGATGGCAGCCCATTCTTGCATAATCAATGCTTGGAGTTTGTCAGAATTTGTAGAGTTTTGTTTGTCCACCCGCCTCTTGAGGATTGACCACAAGTTCTCAATGGGATTAAGGTCTGGGGAGTTTCCTGGCCATGGACCTAAAATATCGATGTCTTGTTCCCCGAGTCGCTTATTTATCACTTTTGCCTTATGGCAAGGTGCTCCATCATCCTGGAAAAGGCATTGTTCGTCACCAAACTGTTCCTGGATGGTTCGGAGAAGTTGCTCTCGGAGGACGTGTTGGTACCATTCTTTATTCATGGCGGTGTTCTTAGTCAAAATTTTGAGTGAGCCGACTCCCTTGGCTGAGAAGCAACCCCACACATGAATGGTCTCAGGATGCTTTACTGTTGGCATGACACAGGACTGATGGTAGCGCTCACCTTGTCTCCTCCGGACAAGCTTTTTTTCCGGATGCCCCAAACAATCGGAAAGGGGATTCATCAAAGAAAATGACTTTACCCCAGTCCTCAGCAGTCCAATCCCTGCACCTTCTGCAGAATATCATTCTATCCCTGATGTTTTTCCTGGAGAGAAGTGGCTTCTTTGCTGCCCTTCTTGACACCAGGCCATCCTCCAAAGGTCTTCGCCTCACTGTGCGTGCAGATGCACTCACACCTGCCTGCTGCCATTCCTGAGCAAGCTCTGTCCTGGTGGTGCCCCGATCCCGCAGCGGAATCAACTTTAGGAGACGGTCTTGGTGCTTGCTGGACTTTCTTGGGCGCCCTGAAGCATTCTTCACAACATTTGAACCGCTCTCCTTGAAGTTCTTGATGATGCGATAAATGGTTGATTTTAAGGTGCAATCTTACTGGCAGCAATATCCTTGCCTGTGAAGCCCTTTTTGTGCAAAGCAATGATGACGGCACGTGTTTCCTTGCAGGTAACCACGGTTGACAGAGATTCCAAGCACTACACTCCTTTTGAAGCTTCCAGTCTGTTATTCAAACTCAATCAGTATGACAGAGTGATCTCCAGCCTTGTCCTCGTCAACACTCACACCTGTGTTAACGAGAGAATCACTGACATGATGTCAGCTGGTCCTTTTGTGGCAGGGCTGAAATGCAGTGGAAATGTTTTTGGGGGATTCAGTTCATTTGCATGGCAAAGAGCGACTTTGCAATTAATTGCAATTCATCTGATCACTCTTCATAACATTCTGGAGTATATGAAAACTGCCATCATACAAACTGAGGCAGCAAACCTTGTGAACATTTATATGTGTGTAATTCTCAAAACTTTTGCCCAAGGCTGTATATTCAAGGAAATTAACTTCCTAAACATATGATAGCTAGGCTATAATTAGGCTCCGACATTGACTGGAAATAAATATTTATAAACACATTTATTTTACTGTGTGCAAATCGTCCCGCTCATAAAAGTCAATCAAATGTATATCGAGTCAAGTGCAAATGTCCGCTCTCCTATTCTATTTCGCCCAAACCTTCAGGTTCAGGCCGTCGGGTTCCGAACCAGTTCTTGCAGGAGCGGGTGAGAGTCGGACAAGAAGTCAGCGAGAGCAGGATGAAGAAATCAAGTCCAACTACCAGTGCTTACCCTGAGGCGGTCTCCGCTGGTCTGGGCTGAGGAGCAGCGTTCGCTGCCGGCCAAGTCCACCAGGTTGATCCTGCTGGTGATCCTGTGGTCATGTTCTTCCCCTTCCACAAACTCAGTCTACACAGACAAAGGGAGAACAGTGACACACACACAAAACATACAAGTAACTGACAAAATAATGGAAACACTTGAGTAAATGAGGGATACAAAGTAGGTGTTAATTAAGCAATTAACATCCCATCATGCTTAGGGTGATATATAAAAATGCTGGGCATGCCATTAGTTTAGCTACTAAGGTCCCATAGGATGACCATGCTTCCAGCCACAGGACAAGAACAGTCACTGAATGGTTTGATGAGCATGAAAATTATGTAAACCATATGCCATGGAAGTCTCAGTCACCAGATCTCAACCCAATTGCACACTTATGGGAGTCTCTGGAGCGACGCCAGAGTGTTTTCCACCTCCAAACACAAAACATAAAATGATGGAATTTCTTGTGGAAGAATGATGTCGTATCCTTCCAATAGAGTTCCAGACACTTGTAGAATCTATGCCAAGGTGCATCGAAGCTGTTTTGGATTGTGGTTGCCTTATTAAGACCCTTTATGTTTGTGTTTCCTTTATTTTCGCAGTTAGCTGTATGTGTGTATTCAAACAGAAAAGGAGATGAGCGACACACAAATGAAACAAATGTGCATAAAAACAGAAACACGAAGAACCACAAACACAAAAGGACAAGACAAACAGACCCAGATCATCATCAGAAGAAACAAATAATTGGTCATCAGTGGGTGGATAATATGCATTTAGATGCACAAAGTAACGCTAACAGCATACACACACAAAGAGACAGGGCGGGTAGTTCACCTTGGTCTGGGTCATAACCAGAGTAAATACGGAGTGGGATCGGGAGCTCTTGTCGTTCATGCCCGTGGCTGCAGTGGCTCGCTGCTTGTTCCCAAGCTCCAGCCAACCCTGGTAAGAGTGTGTATTCACCACACATTTACTGAGCAGTGTTCAAAAGTGGTAAGAGCTCGCTACATAACATTCAGCAGGACACGTTTCGGAACGTTCAGATAGAAATATGCCATGTAGACAGACATGCCTTTCTGTTAATGCTCTATTAATGGCATTTATATTGTTTTTTTTAACCCCTTTTTTCTCCCCAATTTCATGGTATCCAATTGGTAGTTACAGTCATGTCTCATCGCTGCAACTCCCGTATGGACTCGGGAGAGGCAAAGGTCGAGAGCGGTGTGTCGTCGAAAACACAAACGAACACAAGGCTCACTTAAACCCGGAAGCCGCTTACACTGTCGCAGCCCGCCGCTTACACTGGCGACAGTGTAAGCATGCACTGCGCCCGGCCCGCCACAGGAGTCGCTAGTGCGCGATGGGACATGGACATCCCTGCCGGCCAAACCCTCCCCTAGGCCGGACAACGCTGGGCCAATTGTGTGCCGCCCCATTGGTCTCCCGGTCGGCTGTGACAGAGCCTGGACTCGAACCCAGTGCCTTAAACCACTGCGCCACTCGGGAGGCCATTAATGGCATTTCTATCTGCAACGTTCAACCATGTTTGGCAACTGAACGTGGCCCAGTGTTAAGAAATTGTGTCTGCAAAGCAACTTACCTGAATGTCCGCATAGGAGCTCACCACGTTCCTGTGAGCAAACATATAGTCAGTCAGTGAGTGAATCCATAACACTAGCAATCCATCATTACATGTAACAAGATAAGAATGGAAAGAGTAAGCTTGCTCACGTTGTCAGCTCAGCAACGTAAGGCCCGTTGACTGGATGTTCCCTCACCCTTAACTACAAAAACAGAGCATTTGGTCATTACTAAGCTCATTGATGTAAAATGGCATTGAGAAACAACACAGATCATAGGGCCATTCAATAGAAATGTCAGGATTGAAATGTCATGTTTCAATTCATATCGGTTATCTTTAGGGAGTTTGTCCTACTCACAGGCCACCTCTTTTGGTTTTGTTCATTCCTGGCAATGAGCAGGTCATGGATTTTCTCATTGTACACCTCAAAGTAGCTCATCTCCAGATGACATGTAACCTGTAATACATCGACAGCCACATAAAAATGCATTGCATGATAACTGAACAGAGTCAACAATATGTGCAACTTGGTAGGAATATGATCTGAATTAATAGCTAATAGGGTACCTCCTGATTATCAACCACAGACAGCCTAGAGAAGAGCTCCTCGCAGAATCTTGGTGTTACACCTGCCTCTTCCCCAACACCCATCATACTGCAGGAGAGTAACAGAAGAACATATAGTCCAATTGAACATATGGATGCAACCAGTTTACCAGGCTTGCGCCACAAAGGAACATTACATTAGACCAGGGTTTCCTAATCTTAGCCCTGGGTGCACGTTTTGTTTTTTGCCCTAGCACTACACAGCCGATTCAAATAACAAACTCATCTTTAAGCTTTGATTATTTGATTTAGCTGTGTAGTGCTAGGGCAAAAACCAAAACATGCACCCAGGTGGGGGCCCAGGACCGAATTTGGGAAACCTTGCATTAGAACCAATACATTATACGATTTGATTGTTTCTTCAAGTTGTGGGAGTGAGCCTTACGTGTAAGACTTCCCAGATCCAGTTTGGCCATATGCAAACAGACAGGTGTTGAAGCCCTCAAAGGCCCTCTCCAGAAGTGGCTTTGCTAGTTTTTCATACACCGTCTGCTGGCTGGCAAAGCCGGGGTCGCTTTTGTCGACGGAACAGAAGGAGAAGTCATACGTGAAGGAGTAGCTCTGCTTGGTGTCTGGATGTTGGACAAGAGTCTCCTGGTTATCCATGAAGATCACCTGCAATGCTTTCTCAGTCTTCTCCCTGAATATGAATGAAGGCATACATTTCATTGTCATTATTTAAGTCACTATTTATGGATAACTGTAGAAACAAATTAGTAGAATACAAGTTCAAAGACAGCAATATTTATTCCAAACAATAAAAATGTTGTTAAGAGCTGGCTGAATGCAATTTCAATTAACAATTTATCACAAGCAGATGCTACATATTTATACCTGGTGTTGAATGGCCTCATTCTGACCGCAACTGTCACGGCACTGTTCTCCATTTTCAGGGTACCCTGTTCGTGCTTTAGCATCGCACTGGGTGGGAGCAAAAGCTCGGTGGAGAAGGTAGGCGCAGGAGTCGAGGACCTAGCCATGGTCAGGTCACCATGGGTTGAGTACTTTCTCACCTGCCCGGGCAGCAAGTTGGAGGTCACGTTTGCTCTTTGACTACTGACCAGAAACTTGTTAGTATGGGGAGTTGCAACAGGCTTTGCAGCTTCCACAGTCACCTGTGCGTGTGTCTTCGGCCTCTCTAGGCCTACCGTTTTTACTGCCACCACTTTTGGGATCTCTTTCCCAGCCAACCTCTCAAAGGCATCCTTCTTTGCTGTGATTTTCTCGAATGGAGTCATTTTTGTGGGTGTTGAAAAAGTTCTGGTATGATCCTCAGGTTTTGTCACATCTACTTTACCCGGGGCTGCTGGCTGTTTTGGTGCAAATAGTTTGACTCCTTTAGAAGGAGTGTTTAAAAGATGAACAGCTTCTCTTGATTTACTTCTAGATGAGCTGTCCCTCAAACTGAATGACCGCAATACAACTGCACTAACAGGCGTTCGAGGGTTTGATTCAGAGAGAACTTTGTAATGATGAGAGTCGGTACCGCTGACCCAGTGTTGTCTCGAGCTCTCTGTTGCTTTGCTGGTGTCATTACTTGCGCTTTTGTCAATTGAACCTGTCCTGGTTCTGCGTTGCAACGTGAGTCTTTTCTCGGGTACCGGTGTCCTATTCTGAGTGAGTTCCATTGTATTTTCACTCATCACAGTGTCGCCGTTCGTACCCGTTTTCCTCTGTAGAGTGAGACGCCCTCGACCGGGGGTGCCATTCCTCTGACCTCCGGTTTTTGACAGTGCAGAGTTCAAATAGGTCGTGTTTATCTCCTTGGTTTTATCCAATGTCAATAATTTCGTATCGTCCCCTTTGATCATTCCTCGCGCAGCTTTTTGGTCTTTCATGTCAGGAACCCTTGATGTCAAGAAATTGTCATAAAAAGCGGTGTGCTTTTTCGCTGATGTCGAATATAAAGACATGGCTGAGTTTATTTAAAAAATAATAATAAATGTATTACAAACTTTCGTCAATTCAAAAAGAAAAATGTTACCAACGTTATCCTGTAGACAAATCAATGAAAGTGGACATCTTCCCCTGCAAAAAGTTTAAAGTTAACGTTAGTTGTATTAAGAAATGGATCATTCGGACATGAGCTGGCTAGACAACAATGCATGCAGTTTTATTTGGTCGTTTAGTTGGTGTACGACGTTAGCTTAGCTAGCTAAATTAGCCAGCTAACGTTAGCTAACTGTCCATAACACATTGCAAAGCTGAAAATGATAATCTGATCAGTTTAATAAGTAAACGTGAAACGTTAATATAATTCGGACTTTCACAATTATATTTGCCAGCTACTTCTCAAAACCGAAGAATTTAACAATTTCTTCTGAGTTTGTTTACCATTTCACTGAAGTGGTTGACATCTGCCCCGCGTCGATTTCAAACTCCTATCAGTGGTGTGCTATTGGCTAGACACATATTACGTCACCGTCCACAGCGGAACAAAATACATGCAGAGCCTGTGTTTAAAAGGTAGATGGCAGTATTTCCACGCTTGAAACTAGATCCATCGTCTCAACAAAATGCACAACTACACTACATTATCAAAAGTATGTGGACACCTGCTTGTCGAACATCTCATTCTAAAATCATGTGCATTAATATGGAGCTGGTCCCCACCACTCTTCTGGGAAGGCTTTCCACTAAAAGTTGTAACATTGCTGCAAGGACTTGCTTCCTTTCAGCCACAAGAGTATTCGGAAGGTCTGGCACTGATGTTGGGCGATTAGGCCTGGCTCTCAGTCAGCATTCCAATTCATCCCAAATGTGTTCAATGGGGTTGAGGTCAGGGCTCTGTGCAGGCCAGTCAAGTTTTTCCACACCGATCTCAACAAACCATTTCCTTTTGTGCACAGGGGCATTGTTATGCTGAAACAGGAAAGGGCCTTCTCCAAACTGTTGCCACAAAGTTGGAAGCACAGAATTGTATAGAATTTCATTGTATGATGTTGTGTTAACATTTCCCTTCACTGGAACTAAGGAGCCTGAACCATGAAAAACAGCCCCAGACCACTATTAATCCTCCACCAAACTTTACAGTTGGCACTATGCATTGGGGCAGGTAGCGTTCCCCTGGCATTCGCCAATGTGAAACGTGATTCATCACTCCAGAGAATGCGAGCTTTACACCACTGGCGAGCTTTACACCACTCCAATCAACACTTGGCATTGCGCATGGTGATCTTAGGCTTGTGCGGCTGCTCGGGCCATGGAAACCCATTTCATTAAGCTCCCGCTGAACAGTTCTTGTGCTGACATTGCTTCCAGAGGCAATTTGGAACTCAGTAGTGAGTGTTGCAACCTAGGACAGACAATGTTTACTCGCTAAATGCTTCAACACTCAGCTGTCCTGTCCTGTCCGTCTTGTTTGGCCTACCACTTCGCGGCTGAGCCGTTGTTACTCCTAGACGTTTCCACTTCACATAAACAACACTTACAGTTGACTGGGGCAGCTCTAGCAGGGCAGAAATTTGACGAACTGACTTGTTGGAAAGGTGGCATCCTATGAGACGGTGCCTTGTTGGAAGTGACTGAGCTCTTCAGTAAGGCCATTCTACTGTTTGTCTATGGTGTTTGCTTGGCTATGTGCTCGATTTTATACACCTGTCAACAACGGGTGTGGCTGAAATAGCCGAATCCACTAATTTGAAGGGGTGTCCACCTACTTTGTATTTATACAGTATATTGTGTATATTACCATATTGAATGTAAAAGAGGGTCAAATCCAAATGACAACTTAATCAAGTTTTCATATTAATTTATTAAAAAATGACAAATTACCCAGATATAAACACAAAGTAACTATAACAAGTGCATCTGTGTTTATCATCCTCTCTACTTTACGTGGCTTTCTGCTTTTCCTTCCTCTGCTGCTCCTGGAGGTGAGGGGAGTTGAGGAGCTGGGGGGGCAGCTGGGAGCCTGTGGGCTTCACCCAGTTTACCACCTTCAGGGACAGACACTTGTTGATGTTGTTGACCAACGTGAAGGCAGTGCCCCAGTGGCCCAGTCTGCCTGCTCTGCTCAGCTGTGAGGAAGGAGTGACAGGACGGACACCTAAAATGGCTTGTCACCACCGAATAATTGGCAACACACACAAACACACACACTTGTAGACTATACTATACAAAAAAATATTCTGTGCAAGATGCAAGAAGGTATTAGACAAAACACATCAGATTTTCCCATGAACAACAGTTGCAAATTCACCTACCTGATGAACATACTTGTCCATGTTGGGTGAGATGTCAAAGACCACCAGTTTGACATTGACCAGTTTGAGCCCTCTGCCCAGTACACCAGTGGACCATCACTTCAAAGTGCCCTTCAAGTAGACCCTGAGAACGGAGTACAAAACATATTAAAGGTATCATACTCTTTATGGAAGTACACTAGCTTTGCCTTGCTTCACTTTTTGAGCCATAGTAGCCAGACCTGGGCCGTATTCATAAAGCATCTTATGGTAGGAGCGCTGATCTAGGATCAGGTCTCCACTATCCATGTAATCTTATTAATTATGCTGTAAAAGGCTAAACTGATCCTAGATCCTAGTGTGTGTGGTATTGACCTAGGGAAACATATCTAGGGAAACCCTTTGATCATTCAACTGAATACCCCTCCCTTGGGTCTTGTTCATTAAGGCACGCAAAAGAGAATGTTTTAAAATGTTTTGCAAAAGAAAATGAAAATGTGTGTTTCTTACTGGACCAGTGCAGGCACTCACTCCCTGTTTCAGTCAGTTTTCTTCTGTTTGGTGCCTAATGAACCAAAGGCTGCCATTGGCCTCACCTTGAGGATGCGGTTGCGTTCCCACTGGGTCTTGTCGGAGTGGATGGCCACCGTGTTGAGGCCCATGACCTACATCCCGGCTCACATAGCAGGTCTGCCCCCAGCTTACAGTCTATAATCACCACCACTGGAGGCTGGTACAGTTTCCCATCCTGGGCACATACAAGATAAACACACAGGTCAGTGGTGTTATACAAAATATGATGGCCATCTCGGTCACAAAAACATTTCTTCCTACATCTAAGGAAGAGTTGATTTATTATGCTTGTTGGTGTTTTATGCTGATGTTTCACCCCTCTGTGCATTTATTATAAGCCATCATAAGTAATGTAAGTGGCTTGGGATAAGACGGTCTGCTAAAACCTACAAAACTAAACCTATAAAATAACATGATAATTACATTTTATTTCAGAATTGTTGGACAACAGGTAAAATGCAGGAGTGCAAGTCAATATCCCCCTGTATAACAAAAAATAGTCTGATTACTGGGCAGTAATGCAATTTCTCCAATGGGTTTATGAAAGCACAGCCTCTTCCTGCTCCCTGCCTTGTATAGATGGTATAAACCGTTGCTTAGTTTCCTGGAGCGAGGTCATGGCTAGGGCCCCACCCATTTCCTCTGGAAAGGGGGGCAGGGCTGCAGTGATGGCTTTCTAAATATGGGCCAGTGAGAGAAGTCTTTAAGAGCTACAAATCAAATCTAATTTGTCACATGCACCAAATATAACAGGTGCAGTAGACCGTACAGTGAAATTCTGACTTACAAGCCCTTAACCAACAATTCAGTTTTAAGAAAATACCTCCCAAAAAAGTAAGTGATAAGAATAACAAATAATTAAAGAGCAGCAGTAGAGCAGCAGTAGCAGGGGGGGCAATTCAAAATAGTCTCGGTAGCCATTTGATGAGCTGTTCATGAGTCTTATGGCTTGGGTGTAGAAGCTGAAAGCCTCTTGGACCTAGACTTGGCGCTCTGTTACCGCTTGCCGTGTGGTAGCAGAGATAACAGTCTATGACTAGGGTGGCTGGACTCTTTGACAATTTTTAAGGCCTCCCTTTGACACCGCCTGGTATAGAGGACCTGGATGGCAGGAAGCTTGGCCCCGGTGATGTACTGGGCTGTACGCACTACCCTCTGTAGTTCCTTGCGGTCGGAGGCCGAGCAATTGCCCATACCAGGCAGTAACGCAACCAGTTGCTCGATGTTGCAGCTGTAAAACCTTTTGAGGATCTGAGGACCCATGCCAAATATTTTCAGTCTCCTGAGGGGGAATAGGTTTTGTCATGCCCAACCTGCTCCACTACAGCCCCGTCGATGAGAATGGGTGTGTGCTCGGTCCTCCTTTTCCTGTAGTCCACAATCATCTCCTTTGTCTTGATCACGTTGAGGGAGAGGTTGTTGTCCTTGCACCACACGGTCCTCCCTATAGGCTGTCTCATCCTTGTCTTTGATCAGGCCTACCACTGTTGTGTCATCAGCAAACTAAATGATGCTCTCGATGTTGCAGCTGTAAAACCTTTTGAGGATCTGAGGACCCATGCCAAATCTTTTCAGTCTCCTGAGGGGGAATAGGTTTTGTCGTGCCCAACCTGCTCCACTACAGCCCCGTCGATGAGAATGGGGGTGTGCTCGGTCCTCCTTTTCCTGTAGTCCACAATCATCTCCTTTGTCTTGATCACGTTGAGGGAGAGGTTGTTGTCCTTGCACCACACGGTCCTCCCTATAGGCTGTCTCATCCTTGTCTTTGATCAGGCCTACCACTGTTGTGTCATCAGCAAACTAAATGATGGTGTTGGAGTTGTGCCTAGCCGAGCAGTCATGAGAGGACAGGGAGTACAGGAGGGGACTGAGCACGCACTCCTGAGGGGCCCCCATGTTGAGGATCAGCGTGGCGGATGTGTTGATATCTGGGGACGTCCAGTGCAGGATCCAGTTGCAGAGGGAGGTGTTTAGTCCCAGGGTTCTTAGCTTAGTGATGAGCTTTGAGGGCACTATGGTGTTGAACGCTGAGCTGTATTCAATGAATAGCTTTCTCACATCGGTGTTCCTTTTGTCCAGGTGGGAAAGGGCAGTGTGGAGTGCAATAGAGATTGCATCATCTGTGGATCTGTTGGTGCGGTATGCAAATTGGAGTGGGTCTAGAGTTTCTGGGATAATGGTGTTGATGTGAACCATGACCAGCCTTTCAAAGCATTTCATAGCTACAGACATGAATGCTATGGGTCGGTCGTCATTTAGGCAGGTTACCTTAGTGTTCGTGGACACAGGGACTATGGTGGTCTGCTTGAAACATGCTGGTATTACAGACTTAGACAGAGAGAGGTTGAAAATATCAGTGAAGACACTTGCCAGTTGGTCAGCGCATGCTCGGAGTACACATCCTGCTATTCTGTCTGGCCCAGCGGCAATGTGAATGTTGACCTGTTTAAAGGTCTTACTTACATCAACTGCGGAGAGTGTGATCACACAGTCATCTGGAACAGCTGATGCTCTCATGCATGTTTCAGTGTTACTTGCTTCGAAGCGAGCATAGAAGTTATTTAGTTTGTCTGGATGGCTTGTGTCACTGGGCAGCCCTCGGCTGTGCTTCCCTTAGTCTTTAATAGTTTGCCAGCTCTGCCACATACGAGGAGCATCGGAGCCGGTGTAGTACGATTTGATCTTAGTCCTTTATTGACTATTTGCTTGTTTGATGGTTCATCTGATGGCATAGGGGGATTTCTTATAAGTTTACGGGTTAGAGTCCCGCTCCTTGAAAGCGGCAGCTCTACCCTTTAGCTCAGTGCGAGTGTTGCCTGTAATCCATGGATTCTGGTTGGGGTATGTACGTACAGTCGTGTGGGGACGACGTCCTCGATGCATTTATTGATAAAGCCAGTGATTGATGTGGTGTACTCCTCAATGCCATCGGAAGAATCCCAGAACATATTCCAGTCTGTATTAGCAAAACAGTCCTGTAGTTTAGCATCTGCTTCATTTGACCACTTTTTAATAGACTGAGTCACTAGTGCTTCCTGCTTTCACTTTTGCTAGTAAGCAGGAATCAGGAGGATAGAGTTATGGTCAGATTTGCCAAATGGAGGGCGAGGAAGAGCTTTGTACGCGTCTCTGTGTGTGGAGTAAAGGTGGTCTAGAATTGTTTTCCCTCCGGTTGCACATTTAACATGCTGATAGAAATTGGCTAAAACTGTTTTAGTTTCCCTGCATTAAAGTCCCCGGCCACTAGGAGTGCACCTCTGGATGAGCGTTTTCCTGTTTGCTTATGGCGGAATACAACTCATTGAGTACAGTTTTAGTGCCAGCCTAGGTCTGTGGTGGTATGTAGACATCAACAAAAAATACAGATGAAAACTCTCTAGGTAGACAGTGTGGTCTACAGTTTATCATGAGATACTCTACCTCAGGCGAGCAAAACCTTGAGACGTCCTTCGATATCGTGCACAAGCTATTGCTTACAAATATGCATAGGCCCCCGCACCGTGTCTTACCAGAGGCTGCTGTTCTGTCCTGCTGATTGAGTGTATAACCCGCCAGGTGTATGTTCTTAATGTCGTAGTTCAGCCACGACTCAGTGAAACATAAGATATTACAGTTTTTAATGTCCTGTTGGTAGTATATACGTGCTTTCAGTTCATCCCATTTATTTTCCTGCAATTGAACGTTAGCTAGCAGAACGAAAGGCAAGGGAAGATTAGCCACTCTTCGGCTGATCCTCACAAGGCATCCTGATCTCTTTCCACGAAACCTACGTTTCCTTTTCCAGAGAATTACGGGGATCTGGGCCTGGTTGGGTGTCTGTAGTATATCCCTCATGTCGGACTCATTGAAGAAGAACTCCCCGTCAAATTTGAGGTGAGTAATCTTAGTTTTGATGTCCAGAAGCTCTTTTCGGGCATAAGAGACAGTAGCAGCAACATTATTTACAAAACAAGTTACGAACAATGTAAAAAAACATACAAAATAGCATGGTTGGCGAAGAGCCGATAAGACGGCAGCCCTCGCCTCCGGCGCCATCTCAGCCCTCACACAGCAGGAATGACCATTTTTCAGACTTAAAAACACTCCATTCCGAGAGTGTCTGCTTTATGACTCTATACAGAAATTACTGACCAAACCGGAAACTTAAATGAACATTAAATAAAATCTACACCAGGGTTGGGTTCATGAGGGCATGCAACGGAAAACATTATAAATCATTTTGCAGACACGCACCTCCCTGTTTCAGTCTATTTTCTTCTGTTTAGTGACCAATGAACATTTCCCAGTACACTGAAGAAAAAACTAACAGTTTTCATATATACTGAACAAATATATAAACACAACATGC
The DNA here is from genome assembly GCF_002021735.2 of Oncorhynchus kisutch. Lineage (NCBI taxonomy): Eukaryota > Metazoa > Chordata > Actinopteri > Salmoniformes > Salmonidae > Oncorhynchus > Oncorhynchus kisutch. Next base: position 47,950,843 of record NC_034186.2, on the reverse strand, counting down.
AACAATTTCAAAGACTTTATTGAGTTACAGTTCATATAAATAGTTCATTTGAAATAAATTCATAAGGTCCTACTCCAGTGGTTCTTGAACTTTTTCAGCCTGGGACCAAATGAGAAATTCTGTGTTTTCCTGGGACCCAAGCTTAGGAAAACATGCAACTATATGTAAATATTGGTACATTTCATTGCCCTTATACCTAAAACAAATGCAATATAGACAAAACCAAATAACAATGAAATTAAATATCCATATAAATATCTATTCATGTTTATTTTCCCCCATTAGAAACACTCTTACATATCTGTAAGAACTGTTGCTGTTAAAATACAATACATATTTTTTATTCTGAAATGGAATAAACTGATTGATCACATCACACAGATGTAGACCAGAAAACACACACACACATAGTCCTAATGAGAGGTGTGTGGCTGGTTGAAGTTTTCAACAAGCATGTCTATTTTGGGCACAGTTTTTGACAGTGCAACATTGAGGTCAGGTTCAGCATTGAGACTGCTTCTGTACTTGTTTTTTAAGTATGTCAGAGTTAAGAACCCTGACTCGCGTAGATATGTGGTGCCAAACTGGATCAGAACATCTTCTGCTTTCTCAGCCAGGCAGGATTTCGCTTCCTGCTGTAGATGAGCAACCCAGAACTGGGTGAGTATGTTTGCCTCAAAAAGCATCTTGCTTCAATAAGTTTATTCCAGTTCAGAATAAAAATTATTACTTGTATTTTAACAACGACAGTTCCAACCTAGACTAGTTTCTACAATATGAGGTACAGTAGGCCTGATCATTTTTCATCTTAATCTGTACTGTTACTAAGGGTTGCACAATCGTGCTAGCTAGCTTGTTTTGGCTAATGTTAGCAATTATCTGTGTACAAGGCCTGGGGACCTCTCGAGTGTCGCACTGCATCGCAGTGCTAGCTGCGTCACTACAGATCCTGGTTCAATCCTAGGCTGTGTCGCAGCCGGCTGCAACCGGGAGATCCATGAGGCGACGTACAATTGGCCCAGCGTCGTCCGGTTTAGTGGAGGGTTTGGCAGGTCGGGTTGTCCTTGTCCCATTGCGCCCGGGAGACCCATGAGGCAGCGCACTATTGGCCCAGCATCGTCCTGTTTAGAGGAGGGTTTGTTGGGCCAAGTTGGCCTTGTCCCATCGCGCTCTAGCAACTCCTGTGGTGGGCCGGGCACAATGCACACTGACATGGTCGCCGGGTGCAAGGTGTTTCCTTCAACACATTGGTGCGGCTGGCTTCTGGGTTAAGCGAGCATTGTGTCAAGAAGCAGTGCAGACACACAAGAAGCGTGTTTCGGAGTCTGCGCGGCTCTCGACCTTCGCCTCTCCGGAGTCAGTACAGGGGTTGCAGCGATGAGACAAGACAGTAACTACCAATTGGATACCACGAAATTGGGGAGAAAAAGGGGTTAATTAAAAAATATATATATAATAATTGGGGAGAATTTTTTTTTTAAAGGCCAGGGGTTGTTTGAAAGAGAAACTGACATCTACTACTCTCGTATTTCTGCTTATTAACACCTGTTAACAAATGACAACAATGCCTTGCTAGCTGACTTACTTTTCCACTGTCGAAGCACAGTTTCCTGAAGCATTCTGCCCTGTTCTACAAAAAATCCCTGGGTTTTCCATCATGCTGTGGATGTTTGGTCAGGACGTGTCGTTTTATTAATTTGTTCATTTTGAGAGACTTTTTTACCAAGCACTTCCCGCACAATACACATTGTGGGCGCTCCTGGTTATTTCTTAAAGTTTGTATGAAAGAGAGAGAAATTCATCACTGTATGTGAGTTTCATGACAATTGAGCTCAGTCAGAACTTGTGGCTAGCATGAGTCCATTTGATAACAGCGATGACGCATCTCCTTCGCATAGAGTTGATTGTGGCCTGTGGAATGTTGTCTGTGCAATGGCTGTGCGAAGTTGCCGGATATTGGCGGGAACTGGAGCACACTGCCGTACACTCTGTCATACACTTCGATCCAGAGCATCCCAAACATGCTCAATGGGTGACATTTCTGGTAAATATGCAGGCCATGGAAGAACTGGGACATTTTCAGCTTCCAGGAATTGTCTACAGGTCCTTGCGACATGTGGCCGTGCATTATCATGCTGAAACATGAGGTGATGGCGGTGGATAATTGGCACAATAATAGGCCTCGGGATCTTGTAAAGATATCTCTGTGCATTCAAATTGCCATCAATAAAATGCAATTGTGTTCATTGTCCGTAGCTTATGCCTGCCCATACCATAACCCCACCATGGGACACTCTGTTCACAATGTTGACATCAGCAAACCACTCGCCCACACGACACCATACATGTGGTCTGCGGTTGTGAGGCCGGTTGTACGTACTGCCAAATTCTCTAAAACAACGTTATGGTAGAGAACTTAGCATCCATTTCTCTGGCAACAGCTCTGTTGGACATTCCTGCAGTCAACATGCCAATTGCACACTCCCTCAACTTGACACATCTGTGGCATTGTTGTGTTACAAAACTGCACATTTTAGTGGCCTTTTATTGGCCCCAGCACAAGGTGCACCTGTGTAATAATCATGCTGTTTAATCAGCTTCTTGATATGCCACACCTCTCAGGTGGATGGATTATCTTGGCAAAGAAGAATAGCTCTCTAACAAGGATGTAAACAAATGCCAATCTGGCAAATGTTGGCGCAGTCCTGGTTCTGGTCCACAGTAGCGATGCAGACCGGGTCCTGGGTCAGTCGGGCCACCTCTGTGCCCTTGGGGATTGTGGCGGACATCAACAGGGTCTGTTGCTCCTCTGGGACATGCTCCAGAACCTCCAGGACCTGCTGCTGGAAGCCCATCTTCAGCATGGTGTCAGCCTGCAAACTAAATACAAGAGTCATTATAATACCAGCCTAAATAATATTAAAGGCCCACTCCTTCATAAAAAAAAAAAATTGAGTTATCATGATATACAGTACCAGTCAAAAGTTTGGACATCTTACTCAATTCAATGGCTTTTTTTCTTTTTACTATTTTCTACATTGTAGAATAACAGTGATGAGATCAAAACTATGAAATCATGTAGTAACCAAAAAAGTGTATATTTTATATTTGAGATTCTTCAAAGTAGCCACACTTTGTCTTGATGACAGCTTTGCACACTCTTGGCATTCTCTCAAACAGGTATTTGAAAATACCATGCATTTTGTCTTACCCAAATTCAGAACCAGCTTTAAATCATACAGATTATGTTGTATGATGTTAAATGCTCTTTGGGAATTTTCCCTAAAGATAAACCACTACCATTTGAATAAAGAACAGTATCATCTGCATAAAAATTAACATCCGCTGTTTTAATATGATTCCCAATGTTGTTGATATACAAAATGAACAACAATGGGCCCAAAATAGAACCTTGCGGAACACCTGAGCACAACTCTATGGACTCAGATTCACAACCATCTGCCATTACACATTGTGTACGATTTGAAAGGTAATTTATAAACCAATTTAGAGCATGACCAGTAATTCCACAACATTTTAACCTTTGCAATAACACAGCATGGTCCACAGTGTCAAATGCCTTCGACAAATCAATAAAGACAGACACACAATGTAACTTCTTGTCAAGAGCACAGTGGATGTCATTAAAAACCTTCAATGTTGCTGAAACAGTGGTGTGGCCAGATCTAAAACCTGATTGCATTCCATTTAAGATTATGTTTTCTTGGAGGTAGGCCTTCAGCTGCCTACTAACTAAGGACTCCAGTACCTTAGACAGTACAGACAATTTTGATATGGGTCGATAGTTGTCAAGTAGCGAAGGATCTCCACCTTTCAGGAGAGGCAGTACAAAAGCAGATTTCCATAACTTGGGGATTTCCTTAACATTAAGCTTGAGGTTCAAAATACATGTTAAGGGTGGAGCAATGATGTTTACAGCTAGGCGTAGGAAGCGGGGGTCTAGATCATCAGGGCCAGGGGATTTTGTCTATCAATTTATTTCAGGGCTTTACGCAATTCTGAAACAGAGAAGGATGAAAAGGAGAACCTGGCGCAGGAGTGCACAGGGGTGTCAGGTAAATTCATAGGGGGCTCAATGATACCTTTTGACCTTTTCAAATAAACTGTCTGCATATTGAAAATGCTGATTTAAGGCTTTCAGAATGCAGGTTCTCTCAGTTACAATCTGTGTGTCTACCAACAATTGTTTGGGAAGTTGTGTATCTTTTTTGCACTCCCAACCTTTCACTAATTGCCATAATGTTGATGGATAATTTAAATGATCCGTAGTAGATTTCAGGTAGTGGTCTGCTTTCAATTTACGGATCCTAATTCAAAAGGCTCTCACACATCTGAGCTATCTTTTTGGCAGGTGCATGGTAACAGTTGAATAAAATGAGAAAAAATAAGAAACCCGCACACCGCTCTTGATAGTATCACCGCTCTCCAATAGGCTTTACACATCGGCCTCACAGACTTCGTCAGAGCTTTGACGAAGGCCATGAGGCCAATGCGTAAAGCTTATTATTTATTTACGGATCATAGCCACACTTATATTTTGAAAACGGTTAAAAGCCATCCAATCATCAACCGAACCAGACCCTCTTGCTTTAGCATTTCATTCCCTTATGATTTTAGTAAGTTGCTCAGTAAACAAATGGTTCTCTCTGCCCTTAATCCTGATTTTTTTAAAGGGACATGCCTATTGCATACATCCTGGAATGCAATGTGGAAGGAAGAAAAGTCTAGTTACAACATCAGGGATTAATTCCATTCTATTCCATTCAATGCTAGATACATCATGTAAAAAACCTTGAATATGAAACCGCTTCCAGTTTCTTTTCGTAATGACATGTGGTGAATGCTTAGGAATTGTACCATCTCTCACATAGGCACAATAGCACAGTGATCCCTTATGTCATTTGCAAAAATACCAGAAGCATTAAAATTATGAAGAGTATTGGTTAGACCAGTGGAAATTTGTCCTTTGATCTGATGAGTCAAAATTTGAGATATTTGGTTCCAACCGCTGTGTCTTTGTGAGACGCAGATGAGGTGAACGGATGATCTCCGCATTTGTGGTTCCCACCGTGATGCGTGGAGGAGGAGGTGTGATGTGTGGGGGTGCTTTGCTGGTGACACTGTCAGTGATTTATTTAGATTTCTAAGCACACTAAACCAGCATGGCTACCCCAGCATTCTGCAGTAATACCGCTCGCTTAGTGGGGCTATCATTTGGCCCAATGGCCCAAAACACACCTTCAGGCTGTGTAAGGGCTATTTGATCAATGAGGGTGATGGAGTGCTGCATCAGATGACCTGGCCTCCACAATTACCCAACCTCAACCCAATTGAGATGGTTTGGGATGAGTTGGACCGCAGAGTGACGGAAATGCAGCCAACAAGTGCTCAGCATATATTGGAACTCCTTCAAGACTGTTGGAAAAGCATTCCAGGTGAAGCTGGTTGAGAGAATGCAAAGAGTGTGCAAAGCTGTCATCAAGGCAAAGGGTGGCTCCTTTGAAGAATCTAAAATCTAATTTTGGTTACTAAAATACTAAAATACACTTTTTTGGTTACTACATGATTCCATCTGTGTTATTTCATAATTTTGAGGTCTTCACGATTATTCTACAATGTAGAAAATAGTCAAATAAAGAAACCCTTGAATGAGTAGGTGTGTCCAAACTTTTGACTGATACTGTATGCCCGAATGATGTTGGTAAGAGGAATACCTATTTTTCTTCAGCTAAACAATGCTGATATAATATTACTGGTACACAGTTTGGGGGTCAATGCAATTTTAATAGTTGAATTTATGAATTCAAATGCCTGCATATTCAGGATTTTAGGATTGCTCATTCAGCAAATCACCAGCAGAGAGAGTTGCCTTTGAATCTATTGTCCCATTCACTGTGTTGGTTGTGCTCATAATATTTATTGTAACTTCAATGCATATACTTGCATGTATAGGTCTAAAAACGGCAAAAAATTGCCAATTTCACCAAGAAAAAAAAAAGCTATATGTTACAAATGTAAAAAGCATATCTAACATCCTTTCTCCCAATTGCAAGAACAATCTGAGATACCCCAAATATGTTTGGGCCTTACTGGCATGGAATCACTCTCTACTTGTTTTCACAGATAAAGCATTATAAATTCAAGAGGTAAATGTACTTTGCGTGTAGATTTAATCGAGACAATATTATCAAATTTTCCCACTGTACAAAGGTCAGCTTTTCCCTAAGTTTTTGAAAGGCTGTAGACTTCCTTTCTCATGGGTAGCAGCATACCGGTAGCCTATAATTTAAGACGGTAGCTAAGCCACAGAACATAAATAGGCCTGTGCTTATGAATTACTCATTACTGTTGCTTCAAGGGGGACAGAGTGAGGGAGTGGATCAAATTGAGTTAACAGCTGTGCCTTTTGGATTTTCAAAGTTTAGCTTAGGTGCTTTTTCCAGAAGTACTTCTTTTTTTCAGCCGGTTTGGCAAAGTTAGTGTAGGGGGGCTGGTAGTGGGCCTGGCCAATGACGCGGTCTCCGACCAAACGTTTTAGTTGCCCTCTTCTTGGCCGCAGATACAAAATGGTACCACTTTTTTTAAGAGCCCCTAAAAACCTACTTATCCCTTTGAAAAACGGCCTATGTGGCATTGATATGAGTCAAACATTTATTCTAGTATCAAAAGTGACTACAAAGTGTAAATATGATAATGTTGGTCACCTCAGTGCGTCACAATGAGTATATGAAGATTTGGTTTGGATTACAATTATGTAAACAAATCATGCCCCTTTTTTCCAAGCTCCGCACACTTCGCTTCCCTCCATTGAAATGGGGCTCCATTGTTTAATTTCCCACAATGCGTTCAAAGGCCTTTTAACCTGTGTAGGACTGGGGTTACCTATGCCCTGACCATACTAAAACAAAGACATAACAAAATAACTAAGGTCAGAACGTTACAGTCTCCCCCCCACCCCCAAAGGTGCGGACTCCGGCCGCAAAACCTGAACCTATAGGGGAGGGTCTGGGTGGGTGTCTGTCCGCGGTGGCGGCTCTGGCGCGGGACGTGGACCCCACTCCACCATAGTCCTTGTCTGCCTCTTAGCCCGCCTCCGTGGCCTCTATAGAGCGGCAACCCTCGCCGCCGACCTCGGACTGGGGACCCTAGCCACGGGTCCCGGATGGACGGGAGACTCCGGCAGCACTGGACAGGCGTGGGACTCCAGCAGCTCTGGAGAGAAGGGCGATTCCGGCAGCTCCTTGCTGACGGACGGCTCTGGCAGCTCCTGGCTGACGGGAGGCTCTGGCAGCTCCTGGCTGACGGGAGCCTCTGGCAGCTCCGGACAGACGGGAGACTCTGGCAGCTCCGGACAGACGGGAGACTCTGGCAGCTCCGGACAGACGGGAGACTCTGGCAGCTCCGGACAGATGGGAGACTCTGGCAGCTCCGGACAGACGGGAGACTCTGGCAGCGCTGGACAGGCGGGAGCACCTGTAAGAAGGAGACGGAGAGACAGCTTGGTGCGGGGAGCTGCCACAGACCGGACCGTGACAGCGCACTGGAGCTCTCGAGCACCGAGCCTTCCCAATCCTACCTGGCTGAATGCTCCCCGTAGCCAGGCCAGTGCGGCGAGGTGGAATAGCCCGCACTGGGCTGTGCTGGCGAACCGGGGACACCATGCGTAGGGCTGGTGCCATGTACTCCGGCCCGAGGAGACGCACTGGAGACCAGATGCACTGAGCCGGCTTCATGGCACCTGGCTCGATGCCCACTCTAGCCCGGCCGATACGGGGCACTGCTATGTACCGCACCGGGCTATAACTGCGCACCGGGGACACCGTGTGCCTCACGGCATAACACGGTGCCTGCCCGGTCCCTCTCTCTCCATGTTAAGCACGGGGAGTTGGCTCATGTCTCCTACCTGACAGGTCTCCTACCTGGGCTGCCTCTCGGGCTTCCTTGCCAGCCGTGTTCCCTCAAAGCGCTGGCTCCCTTTACCTGCTGCCTCCGCTCTCCTGGCTGCCTCCACCTGTTCCCATGGGAGACGATCCCTTCCAGCCAGGATCTCCTCCCATGTGTAGCAACCTTTGCCGTCCAGAATGTCCTCCCATGTCCATTCCTCCTTATAGTGCTGCTCCTGCTGCTGCTGCCCATTACCACGCTGCTTGGTCCTTTGGTGGTGGGTGATTCTGTAACGGCCGTTGTTGGTGGAAGAAGGTGAGGACCAAGGTGCAGCGTAGTATGTGTCCATATTTATTAGAATGAACACGGAAATAACAAAAATAACAAAGAGAAACGACCGAAAACAGTTCTGGCTGGTGCAGACACACAACAGAAAACAGAAAACAATCACCCACGAAACACAATAGAAAACAGGCTACCTAAATATGGTTCTCAATCAGGGACAACGATTGACAGCTGCCTCTAATTGAGAACCATACCAGGCAAAACACAGAAATAGCAAATCATAGAAAAACTAACATGGACAACCCACCCAACTCACAACCTGACCATACTAAAACATAGACATAACAAAAGAACTAAGGTCAGAACGTGACAATACAAATCAACATAAATATCATAAATCACATTTCACAAACATACATGTATTAGGCACCATTTTAACGATAAAATTATCGTTAATCCAGCCACAGTGTCTTATTTCAAAAATACTTTACAGTAAAAGCTCCACAAATGATTATGTTAGGTCACCACCAACTCACAGAAAAACCCAGCCATTTTTCCAGCCAAAGAGAGGAGTCACAAAAAGCACAAATAGGGATAAAATTAATCACTAACCTTTGATGATCTTCATCAGGTGACACTCATATGACTTCATGTTACACAATACATGTATGTTTTGTTCAGTAAAGTGCATATTTATATCCAAAATTCTTATTTTACATTGGAGTGTTATGTTCAGTTGTTCCAAAACATGCAGTGATATTGCAAAGAGCCACATGAATTCACAGAAATACTCGTTATAAATGTTGATGAAAATTCAAGTGTTATGCGTGGAACTTTAGATACACTTCTCCTTAATGCAACCGCTGTGTCAGATTTCAAAAAAACTTTACGGAAAAAGCATAATCTGAGAACGGAGCTCAGATCCCAAACCAGCCAGAGAAATATCCGCCATGTTGGGTAGTCAACATTAGTCATAAATAGCATTATAAATATTCTCTTACCTTTGATGATCTTCATCAGAATGCACTCCCAGGAATCGCAGTTTCACAATAAATGTTTGTTTTGTTCGATAATGTCCATCATTTATGTCCATTTATGTCCAAATTGCTTCTTTTGTTAGGACGTTTGGTAAACAATCCAAAAGCGCGTTCTGGTCCAGTCGGGCGAAAAGTTTAAAAAGTTATATTACATGTCGAAGAAACTTGTCAAACTAAGTATAGAATCAATCTTTAGGATGTTTTTATCATAAATGTTCAATCATGTTCCAGCCAGAGAATTCCAAGCAATGGAACGAGAGATACCTCTCATGTGAAATGCGCGTGACTGAGAACGAGGCTGCTGCCAGACCGCTTAGTCAAACAGCTCTCATCCGGCCCCCCTTCACAGCCTGAAACAACGTTTTAAAGACGGTTGACATCTAGTGGAAGCAGTAGAAAGTGCAAAATAACCCATACTGTGTATTCGATAGGGGTGAGTTCAAAACCTACAAATTTCCCACTTCCTGTTTGGATTTTCTCTCAGGTTTTTGCCTGCCATATGAGTTTTGTTATACTCACATACATCATTCAAACAGTTTTAGGAACTTCAGAGTGTTTTCTATCCAATACTACTAATAATATGCATATATTAGCATCTGGGACTGAGTAGGAGGCAGTTCACTCTGGGCACGCTATTCATCCAAAAGTGAAAATGCAGCCTACTATGTCAAATAACTTTTTAAGCTCTAGCTATACGGATTGACCAACTATGATTTGCATGCCTAGCCGATGGACCCTATCTTGCGGAATACGTGGTTGGAGTTTGTTGGTCCCAGTGGTGGTAAGTATACCGATAGCTAGACCATAGACTGCTGGTTATGTATCTGGTTAGGTACATTTTGATAATTATTATCATCATCATCGCTATCATTGCTCACCATAGCTACCTAGCTAGCTACCTAATTAACTACCCAACTACCTAGCTAGCTACCTAACTACTTAACTACCCAGCTAGTTACCTAGCTAGCTACCCACCTAGCTAGATGGCTAATGTTAGCCTAATTCAATACAACTCTGATTTTGCTTGGAAACACAATAACATTATTTTTATAACACCGTATTTTAGCTAGCTAACATTAGCATTGCAGCTATTTTTGACAAATGTTGTAAGTAAACGTAATTTACAATATTGCTATCTCACTAAAGTAAATTTGACGACATCATAAAATGGTAAAGTTGTTTCCTACTAATTATTATCCTGCTTTAGCAATGTCATCGTATTTCGAAGTATTTCTAAGTTAGTGTAATTTAGACAAAACAGTGCAAGCCATGTCTAGGGCACAATAACATATTGGTTGCAGCTATGGTGGTACTAGCTAACTTTAATTGAGGAATGATAACAACCGTTGAAGCTGTTTTTCTGTTAGACAAAGTGCACAGTTGTGGGCCAGACTGATCCCCATGTCATGAACGGATGCCAGGAGCTACCAGAAGGAGCAATAATTGGTATCATAACATGTCCAGCAATGTGATTGCAATGGTTTAGCGACCTCCAAATATAACTTAATTCACTGTACACTTGCTATTTTTCACAGCTTGTCAGGTAAGACCTCAGAATAAAAGTGTGTCATGCAACACAAGTACCATTGTGACACTTCCTCCTTTGTTGCCAGTCTCCCTCGACTCATATGAAAAGGACACTCCATCATGAGGCCACTGATAGTAACCTAACGTAGCAGCCGTAAAAAAAAAAACGCCTGAAATTAGATCCTGCATGTACTGGTCTTGACGAGAAGAAACATAACTGTTAGGAGGTTACACACACACACAGAGATCTTTGAGGGGCCAGGAGCTGATCTACGCTGCTGTCACGTTCTGACCTTAGTTCCTTTGTTTTGTCTTTTGTTTTAGTATGGTCAGGGCGTGAGTTGGGTGGGTTGTCTATGTTAGTTTGTCTATGATTTTCTATTTCTGTGTTTGGCCTGGTATGGTTCTCAATCAGAGGCAGCTGTCTATCGTTGTACGCTGCACCTTGGTCCTCCTCACCTTCCCCAGACGACAAGCGTTACAGAACCACCCACCAAGAAAGGACCAAGCAGCATGGTAACGGGCAGCAGCAGCAGGAATCGCAGGACTCCTGGACATGGGAGGAGATTCTCGACGGCAAGGGACCATGGGCACAGGCTGGAATATCACCGCCCCAAGGCTGAGCTGGAGGCAGCGAAAGCTGAGAGGAGGTGGTATGAGGAGGCAGCACGGCGGCGAGGTTGGAAGCCCGTGAGCCCCAAAAATGTATTGGGGGGGCACACGGGGAGTGTGGTTAAGTCAGGTAGGAGACCAGAGCCAACTCCCCGTGCTTACCGGAGAGCGAGAGGGACCGGGCAGGCACCGTGTTATGCCGTGAAGCGCACGCTGTCCCTAGTGCGTGTGCATAGCCCGGTGCGGTACATTGCAGTGCCTCGTATCGGCCGGGCTAGAGTGGGCATCGAGCCAGGTGCCATGAAGCCGGCTCAGCGCATCTGGTCTCCAGTGCGTCTCCTAGGGCCGGTGTACATCTCCGTCTTCTCCCTACAGGTGCTCCCGTCTTCTCCCTACAGGTGCTCCCGCCTTTCCAGCGCTGCCAGAGCCTTCCTCCTGCCCAGCGCTGCCAGAGTCTCCCGTCTGTCCTGAGCTGCCAGAGCCGCCAGTCTGTCCTGAGCTGCCAGAGCCGCCAGTCTGTGCTGAGCTGCCAGAGCCGCCAGTCTGTCCTGAGCTGCCAGAGCCGCCAGTCTGTCCTGAGCCATCAGTCAGCCAGGAGCTGCCAGAGCCGTCAGTCAGCCAGGAGCTGCCAGAGCCGTCAGTCAGCCAGGAGCTGCCGGAGTCTCCCGCCTGTCCGGCGTGGCCGGAGTCTCCCACCTGTCCGGCGCTGCCGGAATCTCCCGTCCATTCGGGGCCCGTGGCTAGGGTCCCCAGTCCGAGGTCGGCGGTGAGGGTCGCCGCTCTTAAGAGGCCACGGAGGCGGTTAAGGAGGCGGAGAAAAACTATGGTGGGGTCCACGTCCCGCGCCAGTGCGGACAGACACCCACCCAGACCCTCCCCTATAGGTTCAGATTTTGCGGCCGGAGTCCGCACCTTTGGGGGGTATGGTCAGGGCGTGTTTTAGTATGTTTTAGTATGGTCAGGGCGTGAGTTGGGTGGGTTGTCTATGTTAATTTGTCTATGATTTTCTATTTCTGTATTTGGCCTGGTATGGTTCTCAATCAGAGGCTATCGTTGTCCCTGATTGAGAACCATATTTAGGTAGCCTGTTTTCCATTGTGTTTTGTGAGTGGTTGTTTCCTGTTTAGTGTTTTTGTTTCACCTTTCAGGACTGTTTGTTTGTCGTGTTTGTTGTTTTGTCTAGTGTTGCATATTTCATTAAATACTATGAACACTTACCACGCTGCACCTTGGTCCTCCTCTCCTTCCCCAGACGACAAGAGTTACAGCTGCTATGCCCATAAATGGGGCTATGGCAAAGACCCTCACCTCACCATCTCTTGCCTCTCATCAACTGTCGTGGATGGGGAAAACAGAATTAGGTAGATTTAGTCTGACCTTTTCAAACTTTTACGTAGTACTTGTTTGTGTGTCAGATATTACCCATCCTAACTGCTATTGGTAATAGAAAAGTGACTGTGGGTACTCTATGTGTTCACAAAAACATGTATGGAGCCAGCACATGGAGACTTTCTAGATGATGTGATGAAGTCTAGACCGACAGACATGCTTGATACTGATGACTCTGAATGGAGAGAGAACTGGCACTCAGCATTAACATTTTACTAGATAACGTTTACTTGTCTTGTCTTTTTTGGCAGTCAATATGGGGAGGGAGAAACCCTGTGTATTCTGAACCAGGATCAGGGAACTCCTGTTGTATATGGGACACGACACAGAAAGGTATGACCACTGACATGTTTGTCAAGGTAGCCCCATTACCACCTGACAAAATGCTGATAGGCACAGTATCTGCATCGGCTGATAACAACAATGACAGGTGCACATTGTGCACATTGTTATATTAGCATAACCATAACTTCTATGGTAAAGGGTAGATTATTCTAAATGGACCTGCTACTACATTTGAAAGATATCAAACCACTTAGTTTAGAATATCTACATAAATTCAGCAATTGCCTTCTTCTCATATTACTCTGTAGGCTACTGATGGTAATTGGTCATGTTAATTTTCTGTAATTTGATCGCTGTTTTGTTTCATATTGTGTCTGTTGTGATCAAAGCATCCCTTGTGAATGAGACTCTGGTGTCAATGGATTTTCCCTCAATAAATAAATAAAAGCTTCCTCAATCTGCAGTTTGTTTGTTGTGATTGAGTGGGGTGAAACCACTGCGGGCAAGGTTCTGTAAGATGGGTGACAGAGGCGGTGGCAAGGGCAGTAAGCCAAAAAAACAGGCCAAATCAGCGGGTGCAGTTCCCCGTTAAATATATACTTTTTGGAGTGGCGGCAATGATTTAAATGAATATAGCGGAAACACTATACTTGGGTGTATGGTTGTTTGTGGGGTAAAGGGGTAGAGTGTGCGTGTGTGTGTGTGTGTGTGTGTGTGTGTGTGTGTGTGTGTGTGTGTGTGTGTGTGTGTGTGTGTGTGTGTGTGTGTGTGTGTGTGTGTGTGTGTGTGTGTGTGTGTGTATCCCACAACTGTTGCTAGGGAGTATAGAATCACAATAGATTTCTAAAATAATAATCGCTTGCCAAAATGTAATTTTTGTAATGGCCATACTGTATAAACTACTTACATTATTACAAATATGAATGGTTAATTATGGAAATTAAGATGAGCAGGATTTACATTTATACAGTTGAAGTCTGAAGTTTACATACACTTAGGTTGGAGTCATAAAAACTAGTTTTTCAACCACTACACAAACTTCTTGTTAACAAACTATAGTTTTGGAAAGTCGGTTAGGACATCTACTTTGTGCATGACACAAGTAATTTTTCCAACAATTGTTTACAGACAGATTAATACACTTAAAATTCACTGTATCACAATTCCAGTGGGTCAGAAGTTTACATACACTAGTTGACAGTGCCTACAAACAGCTTGGAAAATTCCAGGAAATTATGACATGGCTTTAGAAGCTTCTGATACATGTACATGTGGATGGATGTATTTCAAGGCCTACCTTCAAACTCAGTGCCTCTTTGCTTGACATCATGGGAAAATCAAAAGAAATCAGCCAAGACCTTTAGAATTTGTTTTGTAAAAAAAAAGGTTTGTCAGATATTATTTATCCTAATCAGACAGGTTTTTTTTACATGGTTGATACATTGGAGATAATATAAGACAAATACTGGAAACAATAGAACACTATGAAATATCTGGGAAACCAGGCCTGGTATTCATAGCTGACTTTGAAATGGCCTTTGATAAAGTACGACTGGAGTTTATATATATATGTGTGCCTGGAATATTTCAAATTTGGAGAATCTCTTATGAAATGGGTTAAAGTTATGTATAGCACCTCTAGGTGTTAAATAATAGCTACATATCAAGTTTTAAACTGTCAAAAGGAGTAAAACAAAGTTGTTCACTATCGGCATATCTATTTATTATTGCCATCGAAATGTTAGCTGTTAAAATCAGATCCAACAATAATATTAAGGGATTAGAAATCCAGGGCTTAAAAACAAAGGTGTCATTGTACGCTGATTCATGTTTTCTTGTAAATCCACAATTAGAATCAGATCCACAGCCTCAGAGAATCTAGATACTTTTTCTAACCTCTCTGGATTAAAACCATATTTTGACAAGTGTGCTATATTATGTATTGGAGCACAAAAAAATACAACATTTACATTACCATGTAGTTTACCAATAAAATGGTCTGACGGGGATGTGGACATACTCGGTATACATATCCCGAAAGAAAGAAATGATTTCACTCCAATAAATTGTTCTAGAAATTTAGCAAAAATAGATAAGATCTTGTTACCATGGAAAGGAAAATACCTGTCTATTTGTGGAAAAATCACCCTGATTAACTCTTTAGTCATATCCCAGTTGGCCTATTTGCTTATGGTCTTGCCTACACATAGCGACCAGTTTCTTAAATTAAATGAGCAAATGGCATGCCAGACAACATTAAAAGGGCCTATTTATATAATAAATATGAATTCAGAGGGCAGAAATGATTAAATATTAAAGCATTAGACCTCTCACTTAAGGCATCAGTCATACAAAAGTTATACTTAATTCCATACTGGTTCTCTACCAAATTAGTTAGAATGTCTCAACACATGTTCAAGATTGGCCTTTTTCCCTTTATTCAGATTACAACCGCTCACTTTTGGTTATTTGAAAACAAAATAATCTCTAAAATATCGTTATTTTTTAAACAAGCCATAGAAAGTTGGTTGCAATTTCAGTTTAATCCACCAGAAAAGACTGAACAAATAATACAATAAATATTGTGGTTAAGCCTCACCTTTGATACGAATTGGAACGTCGACTGCGAGCCGGGCCTAATTTCCCAACATCAGTGCCAACCTCACTAACGCTCTTGTGGATGAATGGAAGCAAGTCCCCACAGCAATGTTCCAACATCTAGTGGAAAGCCTTCCCAGAAGAGTGGAGGCTTTTATAGCAGCAAAGGGGGGACCAATTCCATATGAATGCCCATAATTTTGGATTATGATGTTTGAGTGGCAGGTGTCCACATAGGAAGATCACATCAGTGACTCAACCCACTCAAGTGACGCACCCCTCCTAGGGACGGCATGAAAGAGCACCAGTAAGCCAGTGACTCAGCCCCTGTAATAGAGTTAGAGGCAGAGAATCCCAGTGGAAAGAGGGGAACCAGCCAGGCAGAGACAGCAAGGGTGGTTCATGCTCCAGAGCCTTTCCGTTCACCTTCACACTCCTGGGTCAGACTACACTCAATCATATGACCCACTGAAGAGATGAAGGTTGAGACCGAGTTTGCGTCTCTCACATGGGTAGGCAGACCATTCCATAAAAATGGAGCTCTATAGGAGAAAGCCCTGCCTCCAGCTGTTTGCTTAGAAATTCTAGGGACAATTAGGAGGCCTGCGTCTTGTGACCGTAGCGTACGTGTAGGTATGTACGGCAGGACCAAATCAGAGAGATAGGTAGGAGCAAGCCCATGTAATGCTTTGTAGGTTAGCAGTAAAACCTTGAAATCAGCCCTTGTCTTGACAGGAAGCCAGTGTAGGGAGGCTAGCACTGGAGTAATATGATCAAATTTTTTGGTTTCTGGTCAGGATTCTAGCAGCCGTATTTAGCACTAACTGAAGTTTATTTAGTGCTTTATCCGGGTAGCCAGAAAGTAGAGCATTGCAGTAGTCTAACCTAGAACTAACAAAAGCATGGATACATTTTTCTGCATAATTTTTGGACAGAACGTTTCTGATTTTTGCAATGTTACATAGATGGAAAAAAGCTGTCCTTGAAACAGTCTTGATATGTTCGTCAAAAGAGAGATCAGGGTCCAGAGTAGCGCCGAGGTCCTTCACAGTTTTATTTGAGACGACTTACAACCATTAAGATTAATTGTCAGATTCAACAGAAGATCTCTTTGTTTATTTATATTTTTGACAACTGTTACTTTTACTCCACTACATTCCGAAAGATAATAATTTACTATTTACTCCATACATTTTCCCAGGAAAATGGTCCACTTCACACAAATCAAGAAAACATCCCTGGTCATCCCTACGGCCTCTTATCTGGCAGACTCACTAAACACAAATGCTTCGTTTGTAAATTATTTCTGAGTGTTGGAGTGTGCCCCTTGCTATCCGTAAATGTAAAAAACAAGGAAATCGTGACATCTGGTTTGCTTAATATAAGGAGCGTGAAATGATTTATACTTTTACTTTTGATACTTAAGTATATTTTAGCAATTGCATTTACTTTTGATACTTAAGTACATTTAAAACCAAATACTTTTAGACTTTAAATCAAGTAGTATTACTGGGTGACTTTCACTTTTACTTGAGTAATTTTCTATGAAGTAATATTTACTTTTACTCAAGTATGACAATTGGGTACTTTTTACACCACTGACCTTTGGTCATGAAGTGCAGTGATTCCCACATTTTTATAGTCCCATACCCCTTCAAACACTCAACCTCCAGCTGCGTACCCCCTCTAGCACCAGGGTCAGCGCACTCTCAAATGTTGATTTTTCCATCATTGTAAGCCTACTACACACACACTATACGATACATTTATTAAAGAATGAGTGTGAGTTTTTGTCACAATCCGGCTCATGGGAAGTGACGAAGAGCTCTTCTTACAGGACCAGGCCACAAATAATAAATAATTTTGCTCTTTATTTAAAACCATCTTACATATATTATTTGTTCATCGAAAATTATGAATAACTCACCACAGGTTAATGAAAAGGGTGTGCTTGAAAGGATGCACATAACTCTGCAATGTTGGGTTGTATTGGAGAGAGTCTCAGTCTTAAATAATTTTCTACACACAGTCTGAGCCTGTATTCAGTCTTCACGCTAGTGGGGGCCGAGAAACCACTCTCACATAAGTACATGGTTGCAAAGGGCATCAGTTTCTTAACAGCGCGATTTGCCAAGGCAGGATACTCTGTGCGCAGCCCGATCCAGAAATCTGGCCGTGGCTTCTGATTTAAATGACATTTTCACAGAACCGCTTGTTGCAATTTTGCCATGGTTCAGATATCGGTAAGTGGACTGGAGGCAGGTTATGAAAGGCATAACGAATCCAGTTGTTTGTGTCATCCGTTTCGGGAAAGTACCTGCGTAATTGCGCACCCAACTCACTCAGGTGTTGCGCTATATATCACGTTTGACATTGTCCGTAAGCTTGAGTTCAATTGCACACAAAAAAATCATACAATGATGGAAAGACCTGTGTGTTAACCTTGTTAATACAGACAGAGAAGAGCTCAGACTTCTTAGCCTCAATTTTGTCCCGCATATTGAATATAGTTGAGGAGAGTCCCTGTAATCCTAGATTCAGATCATTCAGGCGAGAAAAAACATCACACAGATAGACCAGTCGTGTGAGAAGCTCGTCATCATGCAAGCGGTCAGACAAGTGAAAATTATGGTCAGTAAATGAGAACTTTAAGCTAGTCTCTCAATAAAAAAAACGTGTCAATACTTTGTCCCTTGATAATGTGGTAAACCGTTGGGTGTTGGGTTGATCATGCAGAGATTAACACAGAGACAGGGAGGTTTTACTTTACTAGGCCATAAATTAAACATAACAAAGAAAATCATGTAGGTTTGGCTCGGTCCTTCTTCTCAGCTTTGGCTCTGTGTATCTCTCTCTCCGTCCTCTCCCGTGGTGTGCCACAGTGCTTCTTTTATGTGCCAAACTTCACGGCAGGTTAGCACTTCCCCTAATTACCTCCACTTGGAGCTATCCATGTCGGGGTGCCCAGCTCGTGTATTCCCAACAGATGGAGCCAACATCGCATCACGTACCGCCCCTCAATTACCACCCCCGGGTTAGACCTCCTGGGATACCACAATAACCAGCACACTTCTGTATGTTGTAAAAGTGTTACATGGTCACTGCCCATATCATTACAAAGTACAGAGAATACACAAGAGTTCAGGGGCCTTGCTTTAACAAAGTTAACCATTTTCACTGTAGTGTCCAAAACATCTTTCAAGCTGTCAGACATTCCCTTGGCAGCAAGAGCCTTTCGGTGGATGCTGCAGTGTACCCAAGTGGTGTCGGGAGCAACTGCTTGCACGCGCGTTACCACTCCACTATGTCTCCCTGTCATGGCTTTTGCGCCATCAGTACAGATACCAACACATCTTGACCACCAAAGTCTGTTTGATGTCACAAAGCTGTCTAGTACTTTAAATATATCCTCTCCTGTTGTCCTGGTTTCCAGTAGTTTGCAGAAGAGGATGTCTTCCTTAATTGACCCCCCATAAACGTAACGGACATACAGTTGAAGTCGGAAGTTCACACACACTTAAGTTGGCGTCATTAACCTTTCTAGCACAGGGTTAGAAATATGTAACATTCACACATTAACAAGTCCAGTACAGCAAATGAAAGATAAACATCTTGTTAATCTACCCATCCTGTCCAATTTCAAACATGCCTTACACCTAAAGCACAACATATGATTATGTTAGTTCAGAGCCAAGTCGAAAAAACACACAGCCATTTTCCAGACAAAAATAGGAGTCACAAAAAGCAGAAATATAGATAGAATTAATGACTAACCTTTGATGATCTTCATCAGATGACACTCATAGCACATCATGTTACACAATACATGTATGTTTTGTTCGATAATGTGCATATTTATATCCAAAAATCTCAGTTTACATTGGCGCGTTACATGCAGTAATGTTATGATTCCAAAACATCCGGTGATTTAGCAGAAATACTGATAATAAACATTGATAAAAGATACAAGTGTTAATCATAGAATTAAAGATAGACTTCTCCTTAATGCAACCTCTGTGTCAGATTTCAAAAAAACTTTACGGAAAAAGCATAATGTGAGAACGGCGCTCAGAACCCAAAACAGCCAGAGGAATATCCGCCAGTTTGGAATCAACAAAGTTAGAAACAATACCATAAGTATTCACATACCTTTGATGATCTTCATCAGAAGGCACTCCCAGGAATCCCAGTTCAACAAAACAAAATGACTGATTTGTTCCATAAAGTTCCATCATTTATGTCCAAATAGCCACTTGTTGTTAGCGTGTTCAGCCCAGTAATCCATCTTCATGAGGCGCGAGCATTTCGTCCAGAGCAAAAATTTGAAAGGTTCCATTACAGTCCTATAGAAACATGTCAAACGATGTATGGAATCAATCTTTGGGATGTTTTTAACATAAAACATCAACAATGTTCCAACCGGACAATTCCTTTGCACTGGAACGTGAAGTAACTCTGTCGGGAGCGCGCGTCATGAGACTAAGGCTCTCTACCAGACCACGGACTCAAAGAGGTCTCATGAGCCCCTCCTTTATAGTAGAATCCTCAAACCAGTTTCTAAAGACGGGTGACGTCTAGTGGAAGCCCTAGGAAGTGCATCCTTATCCATATCTCAATGTGTATTTGGTAGGCCAAGCTTTGAAAAACTACAAACCTCAGATGTCCCACTTTCTGGTTGGATTTTTCTCAGGTTTTCGCCTGCCATATGAGTTCTGTTATACTCACAGACATCTTTCAAACCGTTTTAGAAACTTCAGTGTTTTCTATCCAATACTAATAATAATATGCATATATTAGCATCTGGGACAGAGTAGGAGGCAGTTCACTCTGGGCACGCTATTCATCCAAAAGTGAAAATGCTGCACCCCTCCCAAAAAGGTTCAAACTTGTTTTTCAACCACTCCACAAATTTCTTGTTAACAAACTATAGTTTTGGCAAGTCGGTTAGGACATCTACTTTGTGCATGACAAGTCATTTTTCCAGCAATTGTTTACAGACAAATTATTTCATTGTATCACAATTCCAGTGGGTCAAAAGATTATATAAACAAAGTTGACTGTGCCTTTAAACAGCTTGGAAAATTCCAGAAAATTATGTCATGGCTTTAGAAGCTTTTGATAGGCTAATTGACATCATTTGAGTCAATTGGAGGTGTACCTGTGAATGTATTTCAAGGCCTACCTTCAAACTCAGTGCCTCTTTGTTTGACATCATGGGAAAATCAAAAGAAATCAGCCAAGACCACAGAAAAACCATTGTAGACCTCCACAAGTCTGGTTCATCCTTGGAGGCAATTTCCAAATGCCTGAAAGTACCACGTTCATCTGTACAAACAATAGTACGCAAGTATAAACACCATGGGACCACGCAGCCATCATACCGCTCAGGAAGGAGATACGTTCTGTCTCCTAGAGATGATCGTACTTTGGTGCGAAAAGTGCAAATCAATCCCAGAACAACAGCAAAGGACCTTGTGAAGATGCTGGAGGAAACAGGTACAAAAGTATCTATATCCACAGTCAAACGAGTCCTATGTTGACATAACCTGAAAGGCCGCTCAGCAAGGAAGAAGCCTCAGCTCCAAAACCGCCATAAAAAAAGCCAGACTACGGTTTGCAACTGCACATGGGGACAAAGATCGTACTTTTTGGCGGAATCTGGTGAAACAAAAATAGAACTGTTTGGCCATAATGACCATCGTTATGTTTGGAGGAAAAAGAGGGAGGCTTGCAAGCCGAAGAACACCATCCCAACCGTGAAGCACGGGGGAGGCGACATCATGTTGTAGGGGTGCTTTGCTGAAGGAGGGACTGGTGCACTTCACAAAATAGATGGCTTCATGAGGGAGGAAAATTATGTGGATATACTGAAGCAATATCTCAAGACATCAGTTAAAGCTTGGTCGCAAATGGGTTTGCCAAATAGACAATGACCCCAAGCATACTTCCAAAGATGTGGCAAAACGGCTTAAGGACAACAAAGTCAAGGTATTGGAGTGGCCATCACAAAGCCCTGACCTCATCCTATAGAAAACTTCTGGGCAGAACTGAAAAAGCGTGTGCGAGCAAGGAGGCCAACAAACCTGACTCAATTACACCAGCTCTGTCAGGAGGAATGGGCCAAAATTCACCCAACTTATTGTGGGAAGCTTGTGGAAGGCTACCCAAAATGTTTGACCCAAAGGCAATGCTACCAAATAATAATTGAGTGTATACAAACTTCTGACCCACTGGGAATGTGATGAAATAAATAAAAGCTGAAATAAATAATTCTCTCTACTATTATTCTGACATTTCACATTCTTAAAATAAAGTGGTGGATAGGATTAAATGATTAAATGTCAGGAATTGTGAAAAACTGAGTTTAAATGTTTTTGGCTAAGGTATATGTAAACTTCTGACTTCAACTGTATATCAGGAGATGTGCCAGGCCTGCCACGTTTGTTGACTAATCCATCTGTAATGGATAGAATTTACTGGCTTGTATGCAAAGCAGTAATTGTTTCAAAACATCTCCTGCCATGTCACTGACGCGTCATGAAACAGTGTTGTCTGATGAAGGCATTGTCTGTAGAGTTTTTTGGGCCATTTCCCCCAGCATTATCCTTGCCATATCCACGGAAGCAGGAAGAATTAAGTCCTCCACAATAATATGGGGCTTGCCTGTCCTAGCCACTCGTTAGCTCACCATATAAGATGCTTCTAGACCGTTCTTATTAATTGTATCTGTTGCTTTTATACATGTCTTACTACTTGAAAGTCGTCTTAATTCTCACTCAAAAAACTCCTGTGGCTTCTAAATGTCTGCACAAGAGTGAAGGTTTAATCGAGTTGTGAGATTGTTGTGAGATTGTACTTTTGCACATATAACACACTGTGGCTGAGGAAAGGCACTACTCCCAATATAAGTGAACTCCAAATCAAAGTAGTTCTCATCATACTTGCACCTCTTCGATGGTCCAATGTCCGTGTCTGTTGTTCGGTGCTTTCTCGGGTAAGGGGGCAGTAGCTCTTCAGCTGCATCATATTCCCAACTATCAAGTGTCCATGCTAGCTGGGCTAACAACAAATGCAGAATTACTGATTCTAGCATTGGATGTGCTCATGGAAGCAGAACAATTTGTGTCATCAACAGGTGCAGGTGTAGGACTGCTAGTAGTGGCAGTTCTACCAGTAGAGCTGGCATGTGTCTCTATGGACTCGGGCCTTACCTTTAAAAAAAACAACTATCTATCAATTTTCGAGCAAACGGAATGAGCAGCAGCTACCTTTGGCTACATACAGACCGTTAGTGGAATTCTTGCGAGAGAGTAACGGTTAATGTGATTGGTTGTTAATTATTTGACTAGGTTACCTGTATTTTACATTTTGTTGTTATTTCGCTGAACACTAACGTAAACTTGTACATTGCCTTGGTCTGTACAATTGCCCTTATTTTAGCGCCCCAAAAACATAATACTTCCAGATCAACTGTAATGTCAATACCATTGTAAAGCACAATCTCTCCCCTTTCAAAGAGAATAAATTACATGACCTAAACGCTGTCCGTTTCTGCATAATTCAAGAAGACAATGAGCCCCGTCGGGTCTTTTTAAAAATGGCGGGTGGGGAAGCAAAACTAATGCGTGATAGTGAGAAGGAGAGATGTTGTGTGTGAAAATAGTTTTTTTTCACTCGATCTGTCCAACTTATCCCCTTATCGCATCTAAAATGTAAATAAAACACTATAAAGAGTTTATATAATGTGTCATTGCATACCTATTTGAAGGTTTGTGTCGCAGTTGAATCGGGTTTTTAGGGCGGTGCTAAAGTGATCTTAGAAGTTAACAGCAGCTTTGAGAATGATGATCGCATGCAATGATGACGCAAAAAATGACTAGCTCCCCCCCCCCTTACCCCCGTCACTGTCCATTTCTTGTTTTTAAAGGATGAGAGTAGTGCTACACCTGGTGGAGAAAGATTGTAAGACAGAAATAGTTGCTTTATGCTTGCTGTTGTTACGGCATGACACGTCACTATGTAACGGAGGGTCCGTTTTTTCAACTTTTCTCCAATCCTATAGAGCCATTACTAGGTCGATCAACGCTTAAATTGAAACGTAATTCACACCCCCGATTTTGAAGTCAACACAGTCGCTAGAGTCCCATTAGTTTTCTTTGTAGCCTCGTTTGAATGTTGGGCACATTTGTACGGAATGGGGTGAGTTTAAGTTAGATGGTTTAATTTTGGCATTGAAACGAGGCTTCTCAGGCTACAAAAAAACTCAACCACATGTATAGCCCCGTTGGAAAATATAAATGGACTGTTTGAAATGTGAACAAATAAAAATAAATGAACCCTAGAATTTCCTGGTCTAATTTTTTTTTAATGTGAACCACATTTTTATTTGGCGTACCCCCGACGGTATTGCGGTAACCCAGTTTGGGAATACCTGATGTACTGTATCTTGTCCACTCTCCACCAACTCAGAACGCAGACTAATGTTGATGACGTCTCCAGTTAGGTGCATCCTGGGTAATGTAGTTCAGGCCAAATATTCTCATGACAGGAAACAAGTAGGCTTCTGCATGTTGGATTTGTAGCTTTAAAAAAAAAACATGATTTCAGTTAGTCAATGTCGAATTCAACAAGCCTCTTATCTATGGTGAATATTAGGACTACAAATCCCTATAATAAAGGAGTGATGCAAGAGGGTAAGTATACTGTGTATACTTGCAACTGACATTACATAGCCAACCTACCACAAAATGTTAGGCAAATTCATCTATTTATGAGAACCATCTATTTATGAGAATAACTCCTGACTAAGACACACTTAAATAATCCATCTCATTGCTGAAAGTTAAAATTGTTATATTCCAGGGGTACATTCTACATATACGCAGACACAGCATTTTATCCAAACAATTCAAACTATGCATGCGTACATTCTGTTTTATTTACACTCTGTAGTAAAGGCATGCTTTCCTCTTTTGCATGTGGCGCAGAAGTGGCTGGGTGGTATGCGCACGCGCAATAGTGCAGCTCTTTTATAGCCACAGTGCGGCAGGAAAACCGTAACAAGCGAAGAAAAGCAGAGATTGAATAGTGGAGAAAAAAAGCTATCCAAATGGGAACATGTAAAGGAAGGTGAAAGAACAAAGACTGAATAATGGGAATGTTTTTTCCTCTCTATCTGAAGAAAATATGCGTATTTCTCTTTGAGATTCAGAAATTGGTTGACAGCTATTCAGCGAGCTCCATTTCAAATGGTAGCAGCGGTATGGATGAAAAATACAAGGAGAGGCACTGCTTCCACGATTCATATTGACTCAAAGGAGTTAGACGATACCTTACCGATGGCTTGCAGTCAATTATCCATGTCTCCTCCAACGAATTGTAAATTGACGTAGGCATTGAAGGCTGCAAATCAAGTCAAGTTTGCTGCATTAAATTCCTTTGGTGGGATGTCATCGACTTCTATTGCTACATAGTAACCTTTGGGTTTCCGACGGCTGGTATTGACACTCAGGGTGTTATAATGGGTGAAGTGACGGACGCAAAGGAATTAAAAAATACCTTTATTGTTCCCGCAATAAAGTCTTTTGATCATTATGATTTTTCACGAGCAAAAATCTGCTGTAGCCTCACATGGCTAGTGGCCAAAGCATTTGTGACAGGTAGGTGGTTTAAAAATGTATTTGGTCAATAATTACCTTTGAATTGTTTTTCAAACACATTGGTCAACAATTTGGCTATTCTTCCCTGCGATATTATCGCTCAGCTATACATAACATAACACACAGACCATTCAAGCTTGCAATCTATTACTGTACAATTATTGTATGTATATTACAATATGTGTATGTACATTGTTGTACAATGGATGTGTATGTAGTATTTATATAAATATATGTTGAATCACTTTATTTAGAATACCCAAGAGGAGAATATCCTTCCATTACAAACACACATACATAATTCCCAAAGAGACCTATGCTAAGAAAAATAACTGTTGCATGATCATTTCCTATCTAGTTCAGTTGCAGTGGACTGTAAACATTAAGTTGTGAAGGGATGCCACAAATGATCTCATCAATCTCAACAGATTGTGGATGTCTCCTTGCTTGAAAGCTGTGACCCTGAGTATGACAGGCCCACTCCATAAAATCAAATCTAGATGGGCATAATGGGGTTAAATTCATTATCACATGGTTATTGCTGTACCATGGTTATCAGTAAGCTTACAGTTGGCAAATGTGGCTCATATTACATAATAGTAATGAAATAGTACTGTTTCACATAGTTCAAAGTATTAGAAGAGTAATAGGAGTCACGTTTGGATGACCAATAGGTTCTTCAATAAAGACAACAGTTTTATTAATGTGGAGGTATGCCCAAATAAGTTATTTGTTATATAAACTCCAACCAGAACCCAAACCTCTGTCAATCTTTAGGGGGGCAGACAGACTGATGTGAATCATCGCAGCCCAAATGTTTTCCACCCCAGTCCGTTGCTGTAAACCATTGAGTCTCAATGGTCACTGAAGAAAAGAATAGAGAGCTTCTGACTCATCTGTGCGGCAAGGCCCAGCTCAATAATGTGGAATGTAGCTTTGAGCCGGTCAAGTTGTAGAATGCTTAGGGGCTGGTATCCCGGACACAAATTGAGAGTAGCCCTGGACTAAAAGGCATGTTCAATAGTAGGAGATTCTGCACTGAAAGTGCATTTTAGGCAAGGCTTAATCTGTGTCTGGGAAAGTGGCCCTAGGGGTCTTTGCGATGCATTTTAGTTACTGCACCTTGAGTTTCATTCCAAGGCATGTGGTATTGCTATAAGCCTGGTAGTCTAGGGGACAATACCTGACTTTTGAAAGCAGTTATAACAGCACATGTTCTGATATAAAAGTAATTCCTATCGTATACTTATTTGAGCTGTTTTGATCCTTGGTTTTGTTTTGTTTTGTTTTTAGTAATAGCCAGCAGTTTGCCAGAGGCTCAGGATTGTGCTGTACTCAGTGTACTCAAGCCGACTGTTTACTAAATTGAAGGGCATATAGCGGATGCAGAGATTACTTCGATAGAGGTAACAAAGTAGTACAGTACACATCAGCTCACTGATGCTAGACAATTATATAATTGTGTTTTAAAGACATCTTCTGGTACGTTGGTGACAATACATTTTATTTAAACCTCCTGTTTTAGGCTGGATGATTCAATGTGTAGTTCCTACATGCATAATCTATGACCAGATTTACTGTTTTACCTCAATTAGAGTATCTGGAGCATCAGCATTTGTGGGTTCGATTACATGCTCAAAATGGCCAGAAACAAAGACAAAGAAATTTCTTCTGCAACTCTATTCTTGTTCTGAGAAATGAAAGCTATTCCATGCGAGAAATTGACAAAAACTGAAGTTCTCGTACAATGCTGTGTACTACTTCCTTCACAGAACAGAAAGAATAGAAAGAGGAGTGGGAGGTCCCGGTGCACAACTGAGCAAGAGGACAAGTACATTAGAGTGTCTAATTTGAGAAACAGATGCCTCACAAGTCCTCAACTGGCAGCTTTATTAAATAGTATCCGCAAAACACCAGTCTCAACGTCAACAGTGAAGAGGCGACTCCGGGTGCTGGGCAGAGTTCCTCTGTGTTCTTTTGCCCATCATAATCTTTTCTTTGTTTGTCCAGTGAGATATGGCTTTTTCTTTGCAACTTTGCCTAGAAGGCCAGCATCCCGGAGTCGCTTCATCACTGTTGATGTTGAGACTGGTTGAAAATAACAACTAATTGGTAACACACTGTCATAACCATGTCATAATGTCATAACACCTGATATAACCTGGTCATAACACTGTCATGACACATATATACATATATACCCCACAACATACCTGTTGTGAGATATATTATGGTATTTTATGTCCGATTTTGACTCCTACATAAGTGTCAAAACCCACAAAACCTTCTTATATAACATTTACATTAAAAAAAATGTTACCTTTATTTATGCAAGTCAGATAAGAACAAATTCTTATTTACAATTAACTGCCTTGTTCAGGGGCAGAACAACAGATTTTTCCCTTGTCAGCTCGGGGAGTCGATCCAGCAACCTTTCGGTTACTGGCCCACAATGCTCTAACCGCTAGGCTACCTGCCGCCCCAGATACATTAGAGTGTCAACACCCACAAAACCTACCACACAAGGCAAAACATTCCATTACACCATAGCCTACTTCTCAACAGTATGTTTATGTTATATAACATTTTCTGAAATGTTCCAAATTCAATTATCATTGTAATTGCTTACACATTGATGTCAGACATGCACCTACCCCAATGCTCTTTTGACTGATGACTGACTTAAGGGCATGTACGTGATAGGCCTATCTGGCTTATATGGTGGTCATAATGCTTCTTTGTGGTGTCAGAAAGTGCATTTTCTACAAGTTATAAAATATGATAGAAAAAAAACATGACTTAAGGATTTAAGAAAAACAAACTTTCAAATGAAAGGAAACTTCTTGGCAGGGAAAAAACACATTTGAATAAATGTGGGTTTTGATAGTATCATGTAGGTGTCATAACCAGCCATAAAATAACACAATATATGTCACAACAGGTGTAAATATATGGGTCAGACTTTGGGGCGAAAGTGCAAATCAATCCCAGAACAACAGCAAAGGACCTTGTGAAGATACTGGAGGAAACGGGTACAAAAGTATCTATATCCACAGTCAAATGAGTCCTATATCGACATAACCTGAAAGGCCACTCAGCAAGGAAAAAGCCACTGCTCCAAAACCCCCATAAAAAAGCCAAACTACGGTTTGCGACTGCACATGGGGACAAAGATCGTATGTCTTAAGGACAACAAAGTCAAGGTATTGGAGTGGCCATCACAAAGCCCTGACCTCATCCTATAGAACATTTGTGGGTAGAACTGAAAAAGCATGTGTGAGCACGGAGGCCTAGAAACCTGACTCAGTTACACCAGCTCTGAGAGGAGGAATGGGCCAAAATTCACCCAACTTATTGTGGGAAGCTTGTGGAAGGCTACCCAAAACTTCCGGCTTCAACTATATGTAAAATCGAGCACACAGCCGTGCAATCTCCATACACAAACATTGGCAGTAGAATGGACTTACTGAAGATCTCAGTGACTTTCAATGTGGCACCACCTTTCCAACAAGTCAGTTCGTCAAATTTCTGCCCTGAAAGAGCTGCCCCGGCCAACTGTAAGTGTTATTGTGAAGTGGAAACGTCTAGGAGCAACAACGGCTCAGCCATGAAGTGGTAAGCCACACAAGCTCACAGAACGGGACTGCCGAGTTCTGAAGCATGTAGCGTGTAAAAATCCTCTTTCCTCAGTTGCAACACTCACTACCGAGTTACAAACTGCCTCTGGAAGCAAAATCAGCACAATAAATCAAAATCAGCACACACATTTTTCGTCAGGAGCTTCATGAAATGGCATTCCATGACCAAGCAGCCATACACAAGCCTAAGATTCCCATGCACAATGCCAAGCGTTGGCTGGAGTGGTGTAAAACTCTCCTCCATTGGACTCTTGAGCAGTGGAAACAGGTTCTCTGGAGTGATGAATCACGCTTCACAATCTGGCAATCCGACGGATGAATCTGGGTTTGGCAGATGCTAGTAGAACACTTCCTGCCCTAATGCATAGTGCCAACTGTAAAGTTTGGTGGAGGAGGAATAATGGTCTGGGGCTGTTTTTCATGGTTCGGGCTAGTCCCCTTAGTTCCAGTGAAGGGAAATCTTAACGCTACAGCATACAATTACATTCTAGACGATTCTGTGCTTCCAATTTTGTGGAAACAGTTTGGGGATAGCCTTTTCCTGTTTCAGCATGACAATGCCCCCGTGCAGAAGGCGAGGTCCATAAGAATTTTTTTTTTGTGATCGGTGTGGAAGAACTTGACTGGCTTGAACAGAGCCCTGACCTCAACCCCATCAAACACCTTTGGGGTGAATTGGAATGCCGACTGCGAGCTGGGCCTAATCACCCAACATCAGTGCCCGACCTCACTAATGCTCTTGTGGCTGAATGGAAGCAAGTCACCGCGGCAATGTTCCAACATATAGTGGAAAGCCTTTCCAGAAGAGTGGAGGCTGTTATCGCAGCAAAGGGGGGACCAACTCCATATTAATCCCCATGATTTTGGAATGAGATGTTCGAAGTGCAGGTGTCCACATACTTGAATGTAGTGTGTGTGTGTGTATATATTTATATATAATTAGTTTTGGACTTCACTGGGTCTTTAACTAACCAAATGATAATATTATCTAGCTGGTATTCATAAAGATCAACATCTGAAGATCTACATCTAGCATAAAAGAACAGTCAAACATTTCCTCATAAAGGAATGTACCACTTAATATACAACCTTATTATGTATTTTTAGTGACACATCCTTTTAACTAGTTTTCCCAAATGTTCTGACCAAGAGTGATGCAATTTGATTCAAGCTGCAGACAGAATTTTCTACTGCAGTGCCAGTGAGCAGATTATGTTTTGCTGCTCTAATATTAGAGAATACAGTACATGAACTTCTAACCAGATCCTCCATGTATTTTTAATTAGGTCTGAATGAAATGGGATGATACCATAAATACGGTCTCTTTCGTTCCCAGAGGTAGAGAGGCAGAGCTGGTCTTCAGATCCCAGGGAACACTGCTCAAGGCTCAGAATACTTTCAGGCACATAAGCAATTAAACACATTAACACACACACACAAACACACACACACATATTGAAATTAATCTGGAGTTTGGAATAGGATTTTTTTCTCTCTCAGATTTTGGTGTTGTACTGAGGTTTGATTGCAATGGTAACCTGTGTGGAACATAATAAGGCAGTTCTCCTCCTCACTAATTGCATTGTACCAACCGAGGTTAGAGAGGCGAGAGACCTGAGGACTTAAACGTAACCTGTTAGATTTGGGACTCGACTCGAAGTCGTCCTCAGTGACTTGATACTTGATTCCGACTTGCTTAAAATTGACCTATTGACAGGTATGGATTTCCTTTTGGTGTTTTTCTTTGCCTCTTTGTGAATGCTACTGTTTACTATCTTATCTGGGTCTTCTTTGAAGGGCAAGCCCAGTGAGAGAGGAGTAGGCTATCCCTTGTCAATGTAGAGTCTTTGATCAAGGGGTGCATTATTGTGTAATTGAGCTCTAGCCCCGTCACTAAACCTAACCTGGGGTGTGCTCAGCATAAATATGCTATCTAGAACAACAATAATGCCTCTGATATCTAGAATAAAGAATTACGTTGGCTCTATTCATAGCATTTCTATCTGCAACGTTCCAAAACGTTTTTGTACTGAACATGGCCCTGTCCTCACCTCTGTCGGAGCCACGCCCACCATTCCTCCAATTATTCCTTTGTTCAGTTGCGTTCTCCTCAAGGCGTAGGTCAAAGTTGCCCCAAATGTAACCACTGATACCAGTTCAGATGTATTCTTCATCCACATAATGGTTTAGGTGAGGATTATTGATAGGGTAATCTGATCCTAGATCTGCAGTTAATAGACATTTATACCTCTAGGACCCTTTGGTGACCTTGTCTCTGATCAGATAACGTGTTTCTGTTATTAGCTGCTGACTTGGCCTGTCTGAAATGATTCGCTGAGTGGTGTGAGGGTGGGATGAGCAGTGTGAAGCTGCGAAAGCCTCTGTCACCGTGGCTTTACACACTTCTGATATGGGTGTGTTGCATATCCGGAGATCGGTCTGTGTGTGTGTATGCATGTGTCTGTGTGTGTGGGAGCGTTACCCCATGTAGCATTACAGGGTGGGGGTCAATCTCCTTTTAACCACACTTTGTTTGTTCTAATGTGCAGCCACTTGAGCGGTGTGAAAATCTGGTTATTTTCGTAGCTGTTTGAGCAATCTCAGTCTCTCTGGTTTTTATACCTTCCCCATTTTCTCAACACCCTGTAAGTCTGACAATAAGGAGCTGAATTATTGAAATCAGGCCCACTCGAATCTGTCAGCTCGTGTGTGCCCGCCCCCACAAATGCGCACACACTCTCTTATGTTATCCGTCTCTCTCTCTTTGATAAAGCAGACTGAGGGAAGCTCCCTGGGAGCTAGAGAGATATGGAGTGCACATGAATCGATCGGGTTCCTCTCCTACTGTAGTTTCCATGGTAACGCACCGTGTGCTCCATCCTATGGAGATCACGCCCATGTCTTTGGATGAGGAAAGAATGAAGTAGACTTGCCAGAGTTAAACACTGAGTTACCATCAGTCATGTAGTGAAATATCAAACCTTCAAATAACCCTTCAAACGTACTGATCTTCTAGATTCACAAATTGATTGATTCTCATCATATCAGGAATGTGACAAAAATGCAGTAGGAGGTAATATGAGGTGGTGTAGGCTGACCTTCCACTGTGTTTAGGCCTGCATGCTTTTAAACTGAAGCTCCTCCCCTCTATCATTCCTTACTTTCTCTCTCACATAATGTTAAGTGTTAATGAATTAAAATTGACTTTGGTACAAACTGCGTATTCATATTCATCGTTTTGAACCGTTCTCCCTCTCTCTCCTATGCAGACAGTGTGCCGGCCGACCTGAAGGAGCCCTTCTACACAGACCAGTATGATCAGGAGCACCTGAAGCCTCCAGTGGCCAACCTGCTGCTGTCTGCTGATCTCTACTGTAGAGCCGGGAGCCTCATCCTGAAGAATGACGCCGCCAAGCCCCTGGTTGGCCACGATGATGTCATCCAGGCCCTGGCTCAGAAGGGCCTCTACATCACAGACCAGGAGAGGCTGGTCACAGAGCGTGACCTCCGCAAGAGGCCCATACAGATGGTAAGAAAGAGGGGTTTGATTGATGGATTGGGGGTGGGGGATAATGGCTAGGTGGCCATCTTTGTTTTGGTTGTGGGTACAGCTACTGTGGATTTCTTTCACATCAGATCAAATCAAATCAAGCTTTATTTATACAGCTTATTTATACTTTTCAGACATGGAATGCAACACAATGTGCTTTTACAGGAAAAAATAAATAAAAAGATTTACTACACAACAAACATAAGAGGAACTGAATGACTAAAAAGGCGCCCTAACATGCTGACCACACCGCCCGCGTTGCGCCCACACTGCTCACGCGCATCAACAACCGTCTGCTTAGCCATGCGCTAAAATAGAACTTGGTTCTATTTGTGACACTTGACGCACTGCAAGTAGCGCCTCTCCCATCTCCTCATTGGATTTTAGGAGCATGTACCCATGTCTGATTGAAAGATTGAAAGAGGAACTGATGTTCACAGTCCAGTCGGTGGTGGTAAAATAACAACACAATGTTTATATCCCAGGACAAATTAGCTAGCAACAGCTAGCTAGCTAAATTGCCATAAATGTTTAATGCTTTTCGACCTGTCCCCAAATTAATATATTTGGTTCAGAGTTCGTTTTGATATTTCAACCTGCATGTCCTGATCATGTGGTGTGGGTGGAAAAAAATCAACATGCGCGATGGCGCACTCACTCTGTGGGGTCAGCATGTAAGGGAAAGAAAAGTGTGTGCACGGGTTGCGCATGCGTCTTTTTCTATCTTCCACTCTCCCTTTTGTCTCTTTGTACATCTCTATAGCCTCTGTTTTCTCAGTGTGTTGTCTCAATCTACAGGGTTTAATTGACAGGGGTTCCCTTCCATAACGAATCAGTACACCATCATAAGCATTAGAATGGGAATGTGGGCATCCCCCTAATCATTTCAAATCCAGACCCACTATTTTGACGGTCCTCCCCAGAGTCTATATGGAATTTTAACCCTGTCTGACTGTCAGTGTTTTTCTCCCTGTCCCCAGTACTGTGGCTGTCTTTTTGTCCATCCACCCATATTCTCTCTAATGCTCTTTCTCTGTATTCCCCTGTTTTATCTTTCGGTATCTTTCTCCCACTTTCTCCCTCAGTTCTCTCTCTAAGGTTCAGGTCAAAAGTAGTGGACTATTTTGGGAAGGTGCCATTTGTGATTCAGATTCTATGTTGCTTCTTATTGTGATGCTTTGTCGAGGCACTACAGAAGTGACTAGGCTAGGCTGCTTTGTCGGGGCACTACAGAAGTGACTAGGCTAGGCTGCTTTGTCGAGGCACTACAGAAGTGACTAGGCTAGGCTGCTTTGTGAGGCACTACAGAAGTGACTAGGCTAGGCTGCTTTGTTGATGCACTACAGAAGTGACTAGGCTAGGCTGCTTTGTCGAGGCACTACAGAAGTGACTAGGCTAGGCTGCTTTTTCGAGGCACTACAGAAGTGACTAGGCTAGGCTGCCTTGTCGAGGCACTACAGAAGTGACTAGGCTAGGCTGCTTTGTCGAGGCACTACAGAAGTGACTAGGCTAGGCTGCTTTGTCGAAGCACTACAGAAGTGACTAGGCTAGGCTGCTTTGTCGAGGTACTACAGAAGTGACTAGGCTAGGCTGCTTTGTCGAGGCACTACAGAAGTGACTAGGCTAGGCAGGCAGCCCTATTGAGATGGAATGAGATTATGTCTCAATTATGCTTTTAGATACAAATATGGGTTCTTGGGACGTTGAAACATTGAGGACACCTGCTCTTTCCATCACAGACTGACCAGGTGAATCCAGGTAAAAGCTATGATCCCTTATTGATGTCACTTGTTAAATCCATTTCAATCTGCGTACATGAACTGGAGAAGACAGGTTAAAGAAGGATTTTTAAGCCTTGAGACAATTGAGACATGGAATGTGTATGTGTGCCATTTTAGAGTGTGAATGGGCAAGATAAAATATTTAAGTGTCTCTGAATGGGGTATGGTAGTAGGTGCCAGGCTCACCGGCTTGTGTCAAGAACTGCAACACTGCTGGGTTTTTCAAACAGTTTCTCCTTTGTACCAAGAATGGTCCACTCCCCAAAGGACATCAAGCCAACTTGACACAACTGTGGGAAGCATTGGAGTAAACATGGGCCAGCATCATGAGGAATCACTCAGAGATTTCATAAATATATCATATGGAATGTGAGATATCACTGCGATGACTGACTATACACCTTATCCACAGACCGTACGCCCTGTAGTACTTTTCTGTAGTATGCTGTATGTGTATTGCTCTATTGCTTTACGTTTTCCTCAGTAGCCAGTAATGAATGTTCTTCATTTTTAATACAGGAGCTGCTGCTGTTAGTTCTCTCCTCTCCCTCCCCCTTAACTCCTCTAAAACAGCATTGTTGTTGATGTGACCCATAAAACAAGTCTCTCACACCAACTTTTAAGAGATGCTAATAAATGTATTTTATACATTAAATGCATAAAGAAATTAGAAAAAATGAGTGAAGTTTCATTCCAAGATGCTATATATCCATTTTCAGAAATGCTGCTAAAATAGATTTTATTGTTTTAAAGAAATTATGAAAGAGATTGGTTTGTTTTTTCACTATCTAAATCAGGGCATGGGGGTTGTTGAATGACAGACATGGTATTTGTTTAAAATCTGTCACTTGATGGTTTCATTTCAGAGAGACAAATAACCATGTTTTTTGCTAAATGCTATATATCTGTCTCACTCTCAGAGAAATAAGTAGTACTGTGTAACGAATAACTACATTTTTTCTGAAGAAATGTACAGATGATTCATTTGTGACATCAACATAATAAAAAATAGATCTGTATTTAAAACATTTAGCCCTGTAAACAAACTTAAAATGTCTAAATTGATGGTTTCGATTATGGGATTTTACTATATTCTGTTCCAGTTAAAGGGTTGTTCGGATTCAGTTAAATCTGTGGACCATTCTTTTTTAAAGGCTAGCTCAGAATATGAGCTTTCCAAAACTTGTTTATATAGTATAAAGATCAGTCCTTTCGGCAGCCCAAATAATTTATTTATAAATCCTATCATTGGATGGTTCGGTAGTTGGGTTTCCCAAGGGACTCAATAGGTCAGCATAGCTGAAAAAAGGAGTTGCCTGGTCGTGTGTATGGATCTTTCAAATCTTGTAATTTTCTCAAACCATTACTGTCCATGATATCGGTAAAGGTACAGATTCCACATTTGGACCATTAGGTGGGATGCAAAAGGCCACCCTCCTGATCGCAAGGTATTATTGTGAAATATTGGAATATGGGCATGCCATTTTGATTCCCAGTTTCATTGTTTATACATTTTGAACCAAATAGAAATGGTTTACATTGTTGAAGGGGTATATTAGTGAAGACCACCTATTCCAGGGCAATAGGAGACCCCATACAGTACCTTTGGAAAGTATTCAGAGCCCTTGACTTGTTCCACATTTTGTTAGGTTACAGGCTTATTCTAAAATTGATTTAAAAAAAAAAATCCCCTCGTCAATCTAGGCACAATACCCCATAATGACAGAGCAAAAAAATGTTTTTAGGAATGCTTGCAAATAAATAAACTGATATCCCATTTACATAAGTATTCAGACCCTTTACTCAGTTCTCTGCAGATCCTCTCAAGCTCTGTCAGGTTGGATGAGGAGTGTCGTTGCACAGCTATTTTCAGGTCTCTCCAGAGATGTTCAATCGGGTTCAAGTCCGAGCTTTGGCTGGGTCACTCAAGAGACTTGTCCTGAAGCCACTCCTGCATTGTTTTGGCTGTGTGCTTAGGATCATGGTCCAGTTGGAAGGTGAACCTTCACCCCAGTCTGAGGTCCTGAGTGCTCCGTTGCAGGTTTACATCATGGTTACCTGTACTTTGCTTTGTTCATCTTTGTTCATCTTTGCCTCGATCCTCATTCATATATCTTTATGTACATATTCTTTATCCCTTTACACTTGTGTGTATAAGGTAGTAGTTTTGGAATTGTTAGGTTGGGGCGGCAGCGTAGCCTAGTGGTTAGAGCGTTGGACTAGTAACTGTTCCTAGGCCATCA
This sequence comes from Oncorhynchus kisutch, assembly GCF_002021735.2. Lineage (NCBI taxonomy): Eukaryota > Metazoa > Chordata > Actinopteri > Salmoniformes > Salmonidae > Oncorhynchus > Oncorhynchus kisutch. The sequence continues at coordinate 47,914,334 of NC_034186.2, read as the reverse complement.
TTGAAAATAAGAATTTGTTCTTAACTGACTTGCCTAGTTAAATAAAGGAAAAATAAAATAAAAAATCTACTCCTCCTCTGTCACGGATCATTTGCAAGACATACAGTCCGTCTTCAACAGACTAAATGCTGCAGGTATGACCCTGAACTTGAAGAAGTGTAATTTCTGTTTGCCAGAACTCAAGTTCCTTGGTCATGTGGTTAATGCTGAAGGTATCCATGCAGATCCAGCCAAAGAAGCAGCAGTGCAGGAATTCCCAATTCCCACATCCCTCAAGGCTGTTCAGTGCTTCCTGGGTACGGCTGGATGGTACCACAGGTTTGTCCATGACTTCAAATGTTGCCGAAACAGTTAGTTTTTTGGGGCACAGAAATACCTTATTTACATAAGTATTTAGACCCTTTGCTATGAGACTCGAAATTGAGCTCACCATTGATCATCCTTGAGAGTTTTCGACAACTTGATTGGAGTCCACCTGTGGTAAATTCAATTGGTTGGACATGATTTGGAAAAGGCACACACCTGTCTATATTAGGTCCCACAGTTGACAGTGCATGTCTGAGCAAAAAACAAGCCATGAGGTCAAAGGAATTGTCTGTAGAGCTCCAAGACAGGACTGTGGAGAACGACAGATTTGTACCTTGTCAGCTCGGGGGTTTGAACTCGCAACCTTCCGGTTACTAGTCACACGCTCTAACCACTAGGCTACCCTGCCACCCCGTGAACATAGCCCGTGAACATGTGTCAACCTGGGAGGAGTTAAAAATATACATTTCTCTCAGCCTTCCTCTCAGAGGACTATGAGGATGAACTGGCGGAACTGGTTTGTAACAGAGTCCAGGGTGAAGCAGAGCCAATACGGGACTTTGCCTTCTCCTATTGAGTTCTATGTAGGAAATGGAAGACTGACATTACTGAGCAGGAGATGGTCAAACTTATTCTTAAAAACATGGTTCCCCGCCTTGCCAGTCAACTTCGGGAATGTGTGCAGAATGTGGATGATCTGGTGCATCTTGGACTCAGTTTGAGAAGGACTGGAAGCACCACCTCCAAACTCAAAACTTTGTTCCCTCATCCCGGTAACCCAATAACTCTCCTGGGGCTAAAACGTCTCAGCCGTTTGTGCCCAAGATCCAAGACAAAAGACCAGTGATGTGCTGGAGGTGTATAGTCCAACATCCTACAGGTTCTTGCCTCCTCTATGGCCAGCGTTAGGATTCAGGAAAAGGTCAGAAGACTGACAGTCTAGACAGGCATGGTGGTTTGCATACAATTGGGTCGGCCTTAATGCCCACCATGAAGCCTTCAGACAGCACAACTATCTGTCTTATTCCTATTCCGCAACAACTATTGGTTCCTCTGACTGTTAGGAACTGGAGAGGGAAGGCCATAATCGACTTCCACCCTGATGCAAGAGCCCCTGTGGCGAAACATGACATTACATCACGAGGAGCTTAGAACCTGGGAGGAAGGACCATTGTACTTGGCCAATGGAGAACCTACCACTCCCTTGGGCTGGATTGATATGACAATACAGCTGCACGATGAGATTATTAACCTTCCTGTGGCTATACTTGCAGATCCGAGCCTTGCATTTGCTGTAGTCCTTGGACTTCATGTTCTTCAGTGGACTGACCATCTCGATGTCCGAACCATCCTATCGGCTGAGTTCTGACCATTCCCGGAATCCTTCATTTCAATCTGGAAATACTGATTTCAGGGTGGAGCCTGCTACCTTATTCAGAATCCTGGCTAGGTCAAGACAAAGACAATGACAAAGAAAATACAAAGAAAAGACAAAAACGTTCCACCAGTGAAGCCAGAGAACCACGCTATCACCCTGATTACAGCCGTCCCCCCTGATTTCTACATCAAACAAGCAGTGGAACAGGCATGTCTGTCGGAGGACAAGAGGTGGCAGCTCTCCCAGATGTTGGAGATGAACAGTGAGGTCTGTACTCTTACACCCGGCCGTACAACTGTCTTCAAACACAAAATCTATACCAAGTCCCCATTAAACAGCATCCCTACAGGCTGTCCCCCGCCAAACTGGCAAATCTCAATGAACAGCTCAAAAGCATGTTGGAGAATGGAGTTATGGAACCTTCTTTTATTCAGATAGGCTTCTCCGGTTGTCCTGATTCCAAAGAAAGATGGTGGATATCGATTCTGTGTAGACTACAGGAAGCCGGATGCACTAACAGAAAATTATGCCTACCCTCTACTGAACATCAATGACATACTGGAATCTCTGGCAGGGGCATCCATCTTCAGTAATTTGGATCTGAACAGCGGCAATGGATCCCGCCAGCCATTAGACTGCCTTTGTCTCCCCTGCTGGTTTGTACTCCTTCAATCTGGGGCGGCAGGGTAGCAGCATAATGGTTAGAGCGTTGGACTAGTAACCGGAAGGTTGCGAGTTTGAATCCCCGAGCTGACAAGGTACAAATCTGTCGTTCTGCCCCTGAACAGGCAGTTAACCCACTGTTCCCAGGCCGTCATTGAAAATAAGAATGTGTTCTTAACTGACTTGCCTGGTTAAATAAAGGTAAAAAAAAATATTATAATAATAATAAAAATCTCCCACCAGTCTCTTGCTGTACCATGGAGAACAGTCAGTAAGGGGCCGGATAGAAAGGAAATCATTACACTGGTGGGAGACAGTGGCTCAACATCCTCTTCTGGGCTGCCAAAAGTGGGTAAAAGTAGTTTGATAGAGAGAGAGCTCTCCAGAGGAGGCATGACAGTGGAAAGTGGTCTTTGGGAAATGTGAGTTCTGTTTAACAGTATCTTCAAAAGGGGGTTTGTAGTGCTACCTGTTCCTATTCCCTTAATGGCAGAGGTAAACCCAGAGGGAGGTGCAGATGATTTGTCCACAAGGGAAAAGCACTGCATTAGCTCATGGTGCAGCTCCTCCTGTTGAAGATCTGTGGCCTGTGCTTTTTCCATCTAATTATAAGGTCTCCTTTTGAGTCTGTTCAATCAAAAATCGTAGTTTCCCTGTGAGAGAGTTCTTCATGTCCTCCATAACTTATTTGAGATGATAACACACTCCCTTCACAACAGAGGCTGACTCCTCTGCTCTCTTTTCTTGTTCCTCCTCAAGATAAGTTATGACTAGATGATGGTTAGTTTCTATGAATGTTTTGAAACTTTGCATTTTCCCTTGAACATCCTGCTTCAGAGAATCTTGTAAATATTTCTGTCTCTGAACAGTTTGTTGTTGGTTTTCCTTTGACGGAGGAGGTGAGCCAACCTCAGCTGCGCATCTTTCTGATGAGCCTCCACACTTTCACTGTGAATGGCATTCTCCTGCATTGTCAAACTATGGTTGGTGTGTGTCCATTGTTGTTCCATTTGTCCAGTGAGCACAGAGACACCTCTTCCAGTGGAGCCAGTGGAGAGAAAAGACAAGACACACCATATAAAACACGTCACAGCACAGGGGAACCCAACCAAAAATACCTCATACAATAATAAATGGCAGAGCTATTTAACAGCAACTTCATATAAACAATTTACAAGAAAGAACCTAGTCATCAACATTAGAGGATTTGCAACAATGTTGCTACTAATCCATGCGATCAATAACCGGTGCGGTCCCAAAATATAACAACCACGACCTAGAGCGGTAACACCGATGATCGAATTAAACACTTTACAACCTAAGCACACTGAAAATAACAAGACTTCTGCAGCATTGCACACACTATCAAACTGCCACGCCAACCAAGAGCTACTCCCCACAGAGAGCCGGAAGTGCTGTCTTTATTTTCTCCTTTCTGACTGCTGACGCGCTCTTAAAGTGGCAGAGCACGGTGAAGGCACATTCTGACAGTGTAATTTATACATTTCATATATGCTATTGCTAAAATAATAATTTGGTTGTGTTCATGAAGGTGTCAGGTATTATGCAGTAGGTAGCGTTAGGATACCATTTCTTTCTTTCTTTAATTTAAAATTAGTTTGTTGCTGTAGGATATATGTAAAATAAAATAAAATCAACTGTTCAATCCATTTTATTAGTGGAGTGCCTTTGATTCAACTATGAAACAGAAACCATATGTTTTGGAACATGGTAACAGCTTATTTTTATAACGCAAATTTTTTTTTTTATACTCCAACTACAAAGATGCACTGTCAGCAAAATCTGTGGTCAAATGATGAAAACAGTGACCTAAACATCATTATAAGCACTAAGTGTGCTTGATACAGCACAAAAGCAATCAGAAGCAAAAGCAAATCAGCACAAAAGCAATAATGGAATTATAATGAATATACTGTAAGTGTCGATATGACAGCAGTCAATTATTGTCAGCTCGTGCTTACATGGTGTGCGTTTTTCACATAATGGCTTCAGTTGGATTTAATTTAACGGTTACTCCTTGTCCTAACAGTTGATACAAATCTTAGCCACTTTCACTTGCTTAACACACTTCCCACAAAACAATTCGCTTGCAGGTGACACTGGTGTCTTGGGTTTGGTTTTTTGTGCATTTGGCCACCTGGCACTGTCTCCTCCTCGGGAGCAGTGCACAATTTGGCTCGCGCAAAGGCTTGCGTGGAATCTTTGCTGCTGCCTTGGCCCTAATATGTCTCTCACGTAACCCGTATGTCAGACTCATGAGGAAGTCTCTAATGGGCAAGGGTGTAGTTCATGCATTTCTTGAACAACACGTTTGCTTTGATTGCAGCCAAATCAAGCATGTTGTAAAACAAAGCAACAGGCCAGCGGCAGGTGCCTCCTTTCACAGAGTAAAGCCGTGCCATCTGATCCAAAACATCCACACCACCCTATGGAGCAGAGTAAAGTAGAGAACATTAGGATTATTTTCTCATAGCAAAAACAACACATGTTATATACAGAAGATCCTAGTTATACTATCACCCTGTAGCACTCAGTTTTGTCATCACGAAGTGCTTTGAGAGACTAGTCAAGGATTATATCTCTTGCACCTTACCTGTCACCCTAGACCCACTTCAATTTGCTTACCGCCCCAATAGATCCACAGACGATGCAATCGTCATCACACTGCACACTGCCCTATCCCATCTGGATAAGAGGAATACCTGTGTAAGAATGCTGTTCATTGACTATAGCTCAGCATTCAACACCATAGTACTCTCCAAGCTCATCATTAATGCTCGAGGCCCTGGGTCTGAACCTTGCCCTGTGCAATTGGGACCTGGACTTCCTGACCCCCAGGTGGTGAAGGTAGGAAACAACACCCCCAATTTGCTGATCCTCAACACTGGGACCCCACAAGGTTGCGTGCTCAGCCCCCACCTGTACTCACTGTTCACCCATGACTGCGTGGCCAAGCACGCCTCCAACTCAATCATCAAGTTTGCAGACAACACAACAGTAGTGGGCTTGATCACCAACAATGATGAGACAGCCTACAGGGAGGAGGTAAGGGCTCTGGGAGTGTGATGCCAGGAAAATAACCTCTCACTCAAAGTCAACAAAACAAAGGAGATGAGCCTCCCGTGTGGCGCAGTGGTTAAGGGCGCTGTACTAAATCAAATCAAATAAAATTTTATTTGTCACATACACATGGTTAGCAGATGTAGTGCGAGTGTAGCGAAATGCTTGTGCTTCTAGTTCCGACAATGCAGTAATAACGAACAAGTAATCTAACTAACAATTCCAAAAAACTACTGTCTTATACACAGTGTAAGGGGATAAAGAATATGTACATAAGGATATATGAATGAGTGATGGTACAGAGCAGCATAGGCAAGATACAGTAGATGATATCGAGTACAGTATATACATATGAGATGAGTATGTAAACAAAGTGGCATAGTTAAAGTGGCTGGTGATACATGTATTACATAAGGATGCAGTCGATGATATAGAGTACAGTATATACGTATGCATATGAGATGAATAATGTAGGGTAAGTAACATTATATAAGGTAGCATTGTTTAAAGTGGCTAGTGATATATTTACATCATTTCCCATCAATTCCCATTATTAAAGTGGCTGGAGTTGAGTCAGTGTCATTGACAGTGTGTTGGCAGCAGCCCCTCAATGTTAGTGGTGGCTGTTTAACAGTCTGATGGCCTTGAGATAGAAGCTGTTTTTCAGTCTCTCGGTCCCAGCTTTGATGCACCTGTACTGACCTCGCCTTCTGGATGACAGCGGGGTGAACAGGCAGTGGCTCGGGTGGTTGATGTCCTTGATGATCTTTATGGCCTTCCTGTAGCATCGGGTGGTGTAGGTGTCCTGGAGGGCAGGTAGTTTGCCCCCGGTGATGCGTTGTGCAGACCTCACTACCCTCTGGAGAGCCTTACGGTTGAGGGCGGTGCAGTTGCCGTACCAGGCGGTGATACAGCCCGCCAGGATGCTCTCGATTTTGCATCTGTAGAAGTTTGTGAGTGCTTTTGGTGACAAGCCGAATTTCTTCAGCCTCCTGAGGTTGAAGAGGCGCTGCTGCGCCTTCTTCACGATGCTGTCTGTGTGAGTGGACCAATTCAGTTTGTCTGTGATGTGTATGCCGAGGAACTTAAAACTTGCTACCCTCTCCACTACTGTTCCATCGATGTGGATGGGGGGGTGTTCCCTCGGCTGTTTCCTGAAGTCCACAATCATCTCCTTAGTTTTGTTGACGTTGAGTGTGAGGTTATTTTCCTGACACCACACTCCGAGGGCCCTCACCTCCTCCCTGTAGGCCGTCTCGTCGTTGTTGGTAATCAAGCCTACCACTGTTGTGTCGTCCGCAAACTTGATGATTGAGTTGGAGGCGTGCGTGGCCACGCAGTCGTGGGTGAACAGGGAGTACAGGAGAGGGCTCAGAACGCACCCTTGTGGGGCCCCAGTGTTGAGGATCAGCGGGGAGGAGATGTTGTTGCCTACCCTCACCACCTGGGGGCGGCCCGTCAGGAAGTCCAGTACCCAGTTGCACAGGGCGGGGTCGAGACCCAGGGTCTCGAGCTTGGTGACGAGCTTGGAGGGTACTATGGTGTTGAATGCCGAGCTGTAGTCGATGAACAGCATTCTCACATAGGTATTCCTCTTGTCCAGATGGGTTAGGGCATTGTGCAGTGTGGTTGAGATTGCATCGTTTGTGGAGATTGCATCGTCTGTGGCGCCAGCTGTGCCATCAGAGACTCTGGGTTCGCGCCCAGGCGCTGTCACAACCGGCCGCGACCGAGAGGTCCGTGGGGCGACGCACAATTGGCCTAGCATCGTCCGGGTTAGGGAGGGTTTGGCCGGTAGGGATATCCTTGTCTCATCACGCACCAGCGACTCCTGTGGCGGGCCGGGCGCAGTGCACGCTAACCAAGGTTGCCAGGTGCACGGTGTTTCCTCCGACACATTGGTGCGGCTGGCTTCCGGGTTGAATGCGTGCTGTGTTAAGAAGCAGTGTGGCTTGGTTGGGTTTTGTTTCAGAGGACACATGACTTTCGACCTTCGTCTCTCCTGAGCCCGTATGGGAGTTATAGCGATGAGACAAGATAGTAGCTACTAACAATTGGATATCACGAAATTGGGGAGAGAAAAGGGGAGTAAAATTCACACAAAAAAAAGAAAAAAAGAAAGGAATCCCTTACATGTCTGACCAGAAGCTCTCCATATACATGCTCTTTCCACCAAATGCTCTACGGACATACAGGATTGACATGAATGCTTCCATCTCATCAACAGGCAGTATCTCCTTGCTCCCTGTGCGACTCATCCACAGTACAGTCCCTGATGTCCATGTCACATAAACAACAAAAGCTGGTGAGTGCGTTGCTGACGTTGTTTTTTGTTCGAGATGTAGGGCCTGCTCTCTCAGTGATGACATTTTGTAGCATTAGCACCGGTTTGTTCTATCGGATCCATACGGTGCCGTCCCTTCCACTCTCCTGTCACTGTTTCGAGATGTAGGGCCTGCTCTCTCGGTGATGACATTTTGTAGCATTAGCACCGGTTTGTTCTATCGGATCCATACGGTGCCGTCCCTTCCACTCTCCTGTCACTGTTTCGTTTGGTGGTGGCCCCTGCTCAATGCTTACCGTTCTGGCTTTTTTGCACTTAGGTCTCAGTTGTAGGTTCAGAATCAGTAGAATAATCCTCATTTTTAATTTCTTCCCCACCATCTGAGTTGTTTTCATTCCTGTTCATCCATTCGTCTTGGTCTTCTTGTCATTGTACATTTTGCACTCTCTCACTGTGTACGGCAAGTAGGCCAGAGCAGACTGCTTGGATTTAGTGGACTGATACAGGGTACATACCATTTTGAGATTATAATTAGAATACACCAATACAATAAAATGGCCCTGTTCTTCATTCACAATCGGTGATTACATAATGATGAATCATTCGCTTTCCCACTCTCACCACCTCAAACATTCTCCCCCTTTCCCCCCCATCATACTTTGTTTATTTAATCTGTTGTTATACGTGTGAAATTAGTTTCGGTATTGTTTTTTAGGATAAAAATAAATGGAATAGAGCTAAGCATAGGAAAACCTGGTTCAGTCTGCTTTCCAACAGACACTGGGAGACAAATTCACCTTTCAGCAGGGCAATAACCTAAAACACAATGCCAAATATACATTGTAGTAGTTTACCAAGATGACATTGAATGCTCCTGAGTGGCCTAGTACAGTTTTGACTTAAATCAGCTTGAAAATCTATGGCAAGACTTGAAAATGGCTGTCTAGCAATGATCAACAACCAACTTGACAGAGCATGAAGAATTAAACCTTTTTTTTAAACAAATATTGTTGTGCAAAGGTGTGCAAAGCTCTTAGAGACTTACCAGAAGCACTCATAGCTGTAATCACTGCCAAAGGTGATTCAAACACATGTTTACATATATATTAGTGTTTCATTTCTCTTTCTTTTTACAAATTTTAGAATTTTTCTTCTACTTTGACATTACAGAATATTATGTGTAGACTGTTGTTAGAAAATGACAATTAAATCAATTTTAATCCCACCTTATAACACAACATTGTCGCAACCCCTATTACCAGCCTGTTCAACCTCTCTTTCATATCGTCTGAGATCCCCAAGGATTGGAAAGCTGCCGCAGTCATCCCCCTCTTCAAAGGGGGAGACACCCTGGACCCAAACTGTTACAGACCTATATCCATCCTGCCCTGCCTATCTAAGGTCTTCGAAAGCCTAGTCAACAAACAGGTCACTGACCATCTCGAATCCCACCGTACCTTCTCCGCTGTGCAATCTGGTTTCCGAGCCGGTCACGGGTGCACCTCAGCCACGCTCAAGGTACTAAACGATATCATAACCACCATCGATAAAAGACAGTACTGTGCAGCCGTCTTCATCGACCTTGCCAAGGCTTTCGACTCTGTAAATCACCATATTCTTATCGGCAGACTCAGTAGCCTCGGTTTTTCTGATGACTGCCTTGCCTGGTTCACCAACTACTTTGCAGACAGAGTTCAGTGTGTCAAATCGGAGGGCATGCTGTCCGGTCCTCTGGTAGTCTCTATGGGGGTGCCTCAGGGTTAAATTCTCGGGCCGACTCTTTTCTCTGTATATATCAATGATGTTGCTCTTGCTGCGGGCGATTCCCTGATCCACCTCTATGCAGACGACACCATTATGTATACTTCCGGCCCGTACTTGGACACTGTGCTATCTAACCTCCAAACGAGCATCAACGCCATACAACACTCCTTCCGTGGCCTCCAACTGCTCTTAAACGCTAGTAAAACCAAATGCATGCTTTTCAACCGTTCGCTGCCTGCACCCACACGCCCGACTAGCATCACCACCCTGGATGGTTCCGACCTAGAATATGTGGATATCTATAACTACCTAGGTGTCTGGCTAGACTGTAAACTCTCCTTCCAGACTCATATCAAACATCTCCAATCTAAAATCAAATCTAGAGTCGGCTTTCTATTCTGCAACAAAGCCTCCTTCACTCACGCCGCCAAACTTACCCTAGTAAAACTGACTATCCTACCGATCCTCGACTTCGGCGATGTCATCTACAAAATAGCTTCCAACACTCTACTCAGCAAGCTGGATGCAGTTTATCTCAGTGCCATTCGTTTTGTTACTAAAGCACCTTATACCACCCACCCCTGCGACCTGTATGCTCTAGTCGGCTGGCCCTCGCTACATATTCATCGCCAGACCCACTGGCTCCAGGTCATCTACAAGTCCATGCTAGGTAAAGCTCCGCCTTATCTCAGTTCACTGGTCACGATGGCAACACCCACCCGTAGCATGCGCTCCAGCAGGTGTATCTCACTGATTATCCCTAAAGCCAACACCTCATTTGGCCGCCTTTCATTCCAGTTCTCTGCTGCCTGTGACTGGAACAAATTGCCAAAATCGCTGAAGTTGGAGACTTTTATCTCCCTCACCAATTTCAAACATCTGCTATCTGAGCAGCTAACCGATCGCTGCAGCTGTACATAGTCTATCGGTAAATAGCCCACCCAATTTTACCTACCTCATCCCCATACTGTTTTTATTGATTTACTTTTCTGCTCTTTTGCACACCAATATCTCTACCTGTACATGACCATCTGATCATTTATCACTCCAGTGTTAATCTGCAAAATTGTAATTATTCGCCTACCTCCTCATGCATTTTGCACACAATGTATATAGACTCTCTTATTTTCTACTGTGTTATTGACTTGTTAATTGTTTACTCCATGTGTAACTCTGTGTTGTCTGTTCACACTGCTATGCTTTATCTTGGCCAGGTCGCAGTTGCAAATGAGAACTTGTTCTCAACCAGCCTACCTGGTTAAATAAAGGTGAAAAAAAAAAAACTTTTACTTTTGAAAAAGTAAAGGGGTGTAAATACTTTATGAAGGTACTGTATAAGGGTTTGGGACACCTGGAACCATCACGTGACAAAAACCTCCAGGGGACCATGACACAACGTCCCAAGAATGTCCAGGTGGCCATGACACAGCGTCTCAGGAACGTCCTAAAAACTTCTTCAGGGATGTCCCAGGGGCAAACTGGGAAATAGACAAAAACTTCCAGGGGACCATGACACAATGTCCCAAGAACGTGCTAAAACGTCCTCTGCGACATCCCAGGGAGAAACCGGCAACTAGACAACACCTTCAGGGGACCGTGACACAACATCCCAAGAAAGTTCAGGGGACCAAGACACAACGCCTCAAGACTGTTCAGAACAAATAAGCAATTCTGAAATTGTAGTCCCGCTGAAATCCCCATTCTCTACTGATTGAATAGTGGAAACACATCAATCCACAGCAGTCCGAAAGACTGACTGACCTGTATTGTTGTCTACCGGTGTGTACTGTGGAGACATTGTAATGTGTATAGATTGCAAAGGTGTGTGGCTGCAGCATTGAAATGTCAACTCAGGAGATTGAGCAGCATCTGTTATTTAAGTAAGAGTCTATTTAAAGATTGTCTGTGTGGAGAGCTGAAGGCAAGGATCTGTCACCACAAGTGTGAAAATGTTTTTAAAGGGATAGTTTTCAAAAAAAATTTACCCAGGGGACAGTTTTTTTATACAACAGAGGAATAAAGAAAGAGCCAAATATATTTGTAATCCAGTTTACTTGGTTGTGTATTGTGTCAGCTAGTTATTGCATCAAATAGATGTTCTTTGTAGGACTTGTGTTTTGTGTACTATACCCATACATCACAAAGTAGTTAGTGACATTGCGTTGTTTCTGAGAGGTGGTGTTACATTTGTAGATGCAGCTGTTGTCTTTATCTGCTGTGTGATGCTGTGATCTCTTATGTAATGGGATATTGCACGTTAAACAGATTTGACTGTATGTTCTGCTCGTCTGGCAAACAGAAATTCTCTGCAATGCAGCTCTCTCGCTCCCTCCTCTCTCTCTCTCCGTCGCACCCTCCTTTCTTTGATTCTGTCGCTCACTCCTTTCTTTGATTCTGTGATGGACTCACACATCTAAAGACACTCACTACAAATTGCAGCTGCCTCCCACCCACACACCCACATGCTGTGTTACTCACTTATGGTATACACACACATACAGTTGAAGTCGGAAGTTTCCATACACTGAGGTTCGAGCCATAAAAATTCATTTTTCAACCACTCCACAAATTTCTTGTTAACAAACTATAGTTTTGGCAAGTCAGTTAGAACATCTACTTTGTGCATGACACAAGTAATTTTTCCAACAATTGTTTACAGACAGATTATTTCACTTATTATTCACTGTATCACAATTCCAGTGGGTCAGAAGTTTACATAGACTAAGTTGACTGTGCCTTTAAACAGCTTGAACAATTACAGAAAATTATGTCATGGCTTTAGAAGCTTCTGATACGCTAATTGACATAATTTGAGTCAATTGGAGGTGTACATGTGGATGTATTTCAAGGCCTACCTTCGAACTCAGTGCCTCTTTGCTTGACATTATGGGAAAAATCAAAAGAAATCAGCCAAGACCTCAGAAAAAAAGTTGCAGACCTCCACAAGTCTGGTTCATCCTTCGGCACAATTTCCAAATGCCTGAAAGTACCACGTTCATCTGTACAAACAATAGTATGCAAGTATAAACACCATGGGACCACACAGCCGTCATACCGCTCAGGAAGGAGATGCGTTCTGTCTCCTAGAGATGAATGTACTTCGGTGCATTAAGTGCAAATCAACAATTCCAGAACAACAGCAAAGGATCTTGTGAAGATGCTGGAGGAAACAGGTACAAAAGTATCTATATCCACAGTCAAACAAGTCCTAAACCGACATCACCTGAAAGGCCGCTCAGCAAGGAAGAAACCACTGCTCCAAAACCGCAATAAAAAAAGCCAGACTACGGTTTGCAACTGCACATGGGGACAAATAAAGTACTTTTTGGAGTAATGTCCTCTGGTCTGATGAAAGAAAATAGAACTGTTTGGCCATAATGACCATTGTTATATTTGGAGGAAAAAGGGGGAGGTTTGCAAGCCGAAGAACACCATCCCAACCGTTTGCTGCAGAGGGACTGGTGCACTTCTACAAAATAGATGGCATCATGAGATAGGAAAATTATGTGGATATATTGAAGCAACATCTCAAGACATCAGGAAGTTAAAGCTTGGTCGCAAATGGGTCTTCCAAATGGACAATGAACCCAAGCATACTTCCAAAGTTGTGGCAAAATGGCTTAAGGACAACAAAGTCAAGGTATTGGAGTGGTCATCACAAAGCCCTGACCTCATCCTATAGAAATTTTGTGGGCAGAACTGAAAAAGCGTGTGCTAGCAAGGAGGCCTACATACCTGATTCAGTTACACCAGCTCTGTCAGGCGGAATGGGCCAAAATTCACCCAACTTATTGTGGGAAGCTTGTGGAAGGCTACCTGTAACGTTTGACCGAAGTTATACAATTTAAGGCAATGCTACCAAATAATAATTGAGTGTATGTAAACTTCTGAGCCCTGGGAATGTAATGAAAGAAATAAAAGCTGAAATAAATACTTCTCTCTACTATTATTCTGACATTTCACATTCTTATAATAAAGTGGTGATCCTAACTGACCTAAAACAGGGAATTTTGTCAGGAAGTGTGAACAACTGAGTTTAAATGTATTTGGCTAAGGTGTATGTAAACTTCAACGGTACTCTGGTGCTCATAAACACTTATGGTACACACATATTGTACATTTCCTGCCACTCACACTTATGGTATACACACGCGCACACATACACAAACGCACCACACAAACACACTCATGTCCGGTCTAAATCTAGCATGTTACTGTAATGACGTGCATTATAGCCTACACGTCATATGATGACCAACAGCTGTAGATCAAGGTCATTGCTACATTTGAGCAACGTGTTCTGCTTTTGGACACACTCTAGTACATTATTTCTATTGTCACAATATCTCTTTGTATTATTTCAAAACCATTGGACTCTCCCAAAGGGTTTTTTACTTTGTGCGTTAAACCAGTTCTAACGGTGTCCATAGGACAGACTCAAGTCTACAATTAGATACACCAAAGCTACAAAGCTACAATACAAGAGCTTACTTTATTTGAATTGTAACTCAGCATTCCTCGTGCCATGTTGAAGGAGAGTTAGCAGTGGGAAAGACAATGGGGCAGAGCTTGACAATTCTGTCTAGGGATGAAAGGATGGATGCTAAGCTCTACATGGGAGAAGTTGCTGAGGCTGGGTCCAGAAGTTTTTCTGCTCTCTGTCAAGGCTTTCTGGTTTGCTGTGTTTGCAAAGAATACCAATGAATTAGCAGCTCTACTGTAACCATTCCTAACGGTTTTGCTGATATGGGAAGGAAAGTATTTTTTGGTTTTTGAAAAATGTTGTTAAGTTAGGAAGACTCTTATTTTCCTAGGTGGTCTGTGATTATAGCTGTAGTTTGGTTGTTTGTGAAAGTTTAACTAAGGCTATACATTTGTAACAGAGTAGGTTCCGTCCCTCTCCCTCACTTGGCAGGAACCTGGGACCCTCTGCACAACAACACTTCACACTCACAAACCTGCATTACAAATATCGCTCCACAAAAACCATAGCCCTCACAGAGCAAGGGAAACAACTACTTCTTGGTCTCAGAGCGGGTGGACACTACCTGCACAATGGACGCTACTAGCACATTAGCGCCTCATCAGACTCCCTCAGCCATCTTGTCAGGCCAATACCTGGTATTGGATATGACAGAATTGTTTTTTGCTAAATAGCGATTTTCGTAGATTAACTTTATGACAAAAAAATATGCACAATCGTTTGTCTCTACATTAACTAACATATTCCTCTCAATTGTAAATGTTTTGCTTGACTCGATATGACGTTATAACTACTTACATTTGCTTCCCCGTAATGTTTTGTCAGCCATATTTGCTGAGGAAAGTCACCAAGGAGGGGTGGCTCATGTCAAATTCATCATTGGAACCACTCGATATGGTTGGTCATGTAAAAACCTTGGGGCCCAAATGCATAATGAGTGCTCTAACTCCCCCTTGTGGTGGTCTGGAGCAATGAAGCTGTGACGCTGGGTACTTCTAAGCGGTGTAAGCTTGCAACTTTTAAAGGGGGAACCATTGTATATGGTTTCTCTGTTGCTCTATCTGTGCTATAAGGGGTGCTGCTAGGATATGTATGACAGGGTATGTACGGTTAGGTATAAGTAGGTCTTCTCTATTAAGACTTGAATGTTGTCTGCTAGCCATACATCATTACAAAGTAGTTAGTGACATTGTGCTGTTTTTGAGATGGTGGTGTTACATTCTTAGATGCAGCTGTTGTCCTTATCTGCTATGTGTATATTGAAACTTCCATTTAAATTCAGGTTTATAAAATATTTGTGCATACTGGAATAAATGGGGAATGCTGTGGGGGTATTTGTTCAGTGAGTGTAACGGTTACTACTACACAGCAGTCAGGGTTGGGCAGGTTACTTTCTAAATGTAATCTGTTACAGTTACTAGTTACCTGTCCAAAATTGTAATCAGTAACGTACGTTTGGATTACCCAAACTCGGTAATGTAATATCATTACTTTCAGTTACAAAGGATCCATTGAACGCATTGGGTGTGTCATCATAGTGTTTTCTGACTTGTGGTCAGACTCTTTCAGGTAGGACTAGAACAAACTTAAACTTGCGCATTTTTTCAATGCTGGATTGAATGTCATTGAGAAAACAGCAACCAATTGTGGTTATTTACCACACATATGTGGAACCATTTACAGGAGCGTGGTTAGTGAATAAATGTAGTGAAACTAAAGAAGAGGGGTTAGAGGAAATAGAACTGTGTTGGGTATATCATCCTACTACCTGTATACGGGGATAGAACTGGGTTTTTATACAGTACCATACAGATAAGTCACTCAGTCCACATTACATAGAACCTGATTAAAACAAAATCACAGGTCACCATGACAGATTCAACTAAAGGCAGTGCAGAGACAGTGGATCCCACACCAATGAAGGCTGGGCCTGACCTCTCTGACACTGGCCTGATGGACTGATGCTGACTTGGAGCTTTTTGTTGACGTTTCTGCATATATGGATCAAACTACAGGGAAGAAACTTGCAGGGTTTGGTATTGTGACAGTTGATAGAACCACTCACATACAACAACCATTACCAGATACTTTCTCAGCTCAACAGGCTGAACTTTTGGCACAACCACTGCCTGTAAAATGGGAGAAGGGAAAAGGGTTACAATTTTTTCTGATTCTGCTTATGCAATAGGGATTTGTCTCTCCTTTGTCTGGAGGAGTAGGGGTTTTCACAATGCTTGTGTAATTCCTATTCATAATAGAACTATGGTTTTAGATCATTTGGAGGCTATGGTGCTGCCCTCTGCTTTAGCTATTGTGAAGGTTGCTGCTCACACTGAGGGGAAAGATTTTGTGAGTATGGGTAACGCCATGGCAGATGAGGATGCTAAATTGGCTGCCTCCAAATCTCATAGCCACTCCATGTTCTTCTCTGCTACTGTTGGGAAAGACACTGATAATTTGGCATCTAAGCAGGCTTTGGATGTTGGTTTTCATTTGGTATGGCAACAGCTTGACCCTGTTTCAAAAGACAGACTTGTCTTATCGCCTCTGTTTACCAAGTGGCCCATGGTATGGCCCATTTGTGAAGGGGGGGATATGATAGAGGCAGTTTCTTTGGATTGGTTTTGTCCAAATTTGACTCAGCATGTGAAACAGTTTCTGTTTCGATGTGCTACGTGCATGCAATTTAACATTGCCAAAGGAGCACCTCTGAAACTAGGTAATTTCCCTACGCCAAGAGGACCATTTGTCCATCGTGCCATGGATATTATAGATCTTGCAGAAAGAAAAGAAAGGACAAGGTACTGTTTAGTCCTTATTGACAGGTTCACCAGGTGGGTGGAGGCATTTCCCACCACATACTGTGATGCTAAGACAGTAGCAAAGTCACTAGTGTTGGAGATAATACCTAGATTTGTTGTTCCAGAGGTTTTATCTGCAGACAATGGTACCCACTTCACTGGTGATGTAGTGAAGCAGGTAGCCATAATGATGGGAGTGGACCAGAAGTTTTTGTCCATCTACCACCCCCAGAGTAATGGGGTTACCGAGAGCTAACCAATCCATTAAACAAGGGTTAGCTAAGGCATGCCACTCCACCAAGAAATCTTGGTTGGATTGTTTACCGCTGATGTTAATGAAAATGTGCAGTAGTGTTAATAAAGGCCTGGGGTGTTACACCACATGAAATTTTGAAAAGAAGACCCATGAATGTTCCCGCACACAGACCCATGACTGACACAGAAATAGACCTCACTCTAGCTGAAGTAGAACACTTGGAGTACATGAAAGAGCTAACTACTATTGTCAGATCTCTCCACTCTCACACTAGGAAAGCTCAGGAGGAGGTACCAGTTGAGGACCCCGACTGCCTGCCTGTGGAGGTTGGAGACTGGGTCAAAATCCGGGTCCACAAGAGAAAATGGAACCAGCCAAGATGGAGGGGGCCATTCAAGGTAACCATGGCAACATCAACGGCAGTTCAGGAAATGTCCGGCTGGCACCACCTGTCCCATTGCCAGAAGGTGTTCAGCCCACAGGAGAGGATGGAGCCAGACGCAGCCTGAAGCAAAATGCAGAAGCAGATGTGAGTCGAGACCAAAGACTTGAAAAAGATGAAGGGCAATAACAAATCCCTGAAGAACCAACTATTTTACATGATCAGCAAGGTTATGTTGTAAATAAACAAACCCTTAGGGGGTATAAGAGAGGGAAGACGACAGCATGTGGTCATTGGTGGTTGACTATGTTGGCTCTATCCACACTACTTGTTTGTGTGGGTGAAGCCTGCCCTGTCAACACGTGGGTAAAGTTTGTTCGAGACTTAGGTTGAAAAGTGGCTCCAAACGGGACTGCAGTGTTAATTTTTTGTTGTTGTTTTGTCTAAACCCAAATCCATGAGAGAGTTGTTTGGTTCAATGAGTAGACCAATGGCAGAGACAGACCATTTAAAGGTATTGGCTTTACCTGCCTCCTATGATGAATACTATGATGCCACTGACCCAGAGGATGATTACTATACTACCTATATGCGAATGGTTAAAATTTCCAGATGTCTAACGTCGATTTCTGTACATGGTTATATGAGACTAGGTAGTCTCAAAGGGGAGGATGTTGGGGGTTACCCTGGGGGTCAGGTGTAGTCACGCAGCCTCAAGGCCAAGATAGTAAAGTGAGAAACCACAGTCTAGACATGTTTTTCTCATCTTAGATACTTTGTATCTAATCCAATGCAACAATGTTAACGGTAGGTTGTCTACACCAACTAGTATAAAGAGTGTTGTCTCCTGTTTCGCCACACAGATCTTTACTATAGACTACTGAGGTGTTATGTATGTGAATCTCTGTCTGCAATTGCATTTTATTACTAAAGAGTTTTATACCAAGGTTCTTGTGTCTGTGTCATCTATCTGGAAGACTGATTGTTGATGGAAACGTATATCACCCCAAACGTACACCACCCAACACTCACCCTAATTATTTGATAACTTTCCCCTTCATAACTTAGCCTACTGTTCCGACTTGGTGGTGCACATGTAGCCTGTTTTAGAGAATAGTAATCATTGAATATTGTAAGAGATTTCATTGTCTGCTTATATGTCCCTTTTATTTATCCTACAGTTCTGATTTGGTGTACGTGGAGAATACTGTAAGAACGCCTATGTTCAGAATTCTGTTGCTGTACATTTCAAAAGTGCTGAACAAATAGTTATGTTGACTACGACCGTCCTAGCTCGGTCAGGAATGTCTTTATCGAAATTACGGATTGCCTCTTATCCGCTTGTCGTAATCCGTTTGTCGTTATGCCATAGTCTGTACATCTCATTTGTCAGTAGAAACCACATCTGTTTGAGCAATTCAGCCATATCAGCTATGGTTTAAAAAAGGCAGTAAATTAACTGAATTAACTGTTTCACTGACAGACAGCGGTGGTGCAGGATTCTGGTGCAGCGGTGGTAAGGATTCACTCCATGGTGCTGAAAATAAAGCTCTGCTGTTGTGACAACATTATTTGGGCACCGTTTGTCACCGTTATAGTGCAATTAATGTATTCTGTTGTGTTGCGTTGTGTAGTGGCGTTGCAGGCATGCATCTCATTTTTATAAATGTTTTACCCCACCAAGATTTACATGTTAAAATCGCCACTGAACAAGTCACATAAGAAGTTGCATGAACTTTTTAATGACTACTCTCTAGGCATGGTTTTGAAATCTTACAATTTCAAAACCATGATACAGACAGTATCAACTTTGCTGTAGGCTTGTGGAAGCTGCTTTAGACACGGTGATCTAGCTATCATATTGACCAGTGGTATGCCTACAAGTGCACATGATTTAGCGCTCAGGGCCCGCCGAGTAGGCCGAGTAGGCGTAGTTTGTATCTTCAGACAAATAAAATGGTTCAAAATGGGAACACTTCGCCTACATTGCAGAGAAACCAAGTGCACCTGTCGTTTCTATAGCTGATTGGCTGGGCCTGGATTAAAACTGTCAGGGCCAATGTCCTGCCAGGCCCTGCCGAGGCGTCACCCCTGAGTGAAAGGAGTCTTTTTTTGTCACAATAAACACCAAATGGAAGGAAACGTTTTCAAGTGGGAAGCATGGATACCTGAACTTGTTCAATAGAACCTGTCTTTTTCAAGATTTCCATTTATGGCTAACGAACAATGCCCAGGTTTCAGAGCCAGATAACATAAAGAGTATGGCACCAGAGATTAAGGTTTGGTTGTAGTGTGGCACCAAGACCGGAATGGAACTTGACTTGTGCTGTCAACCCTGATAGTAGCTGTTTGATATACCTAACTGTCTCTCTCTAAAAAATCCTCATGCTGAAGAAGGAAGTGGTAAAATGCATAATTACCTGGAATTTCAAAGACAGAATTCCAGTAGCTAACATCATGTTACTGTAATGTAGTATCTGACAATTTCTTCCTTTATGATCTGTTGGTACCTAGAGAGAACTATAGTCTTTCATTGTTAAAGCTTTTGTTTGATTCATAGTAATACCGCAGTAGGCTAAGCTGGTTGTAGTACCTAACCAGGAGATTATGGAAAAATCTCATTTTCACGTCACTCTATTGAAATCAGAGTAGAGGATTTTTGCTAGATCAGGGAAGATTTCCTCAAATGTATCTTATTACAAAGGATGGATATGAAAAGGTTGGGATTCGTTGAACAGCATGCTTTTAGATAACACACACTGTTCTCCTTTCGGTTCACTTTGGCACTGTGGACCTTCCAACTGTAATTTAGGATGTTTGGTCAACTATTCTTGTGTGATGTTGGTTCCCAAAGCTGATAGGCTTTAGCTCAGTAGGCAAATGTGTTCTTGAGATGCACAGATGAACCATGTTACCCAAATGGTTATAAAACCCTCACTGAAGGCCTTGTCTACTCGTATACACTAGAAAGGAACAATCCTGCCTGCTGGTCTTCTCCTGTCTCTTACAGTGGGCCTATTTCCTGCAGAGTGCGTGTGTGCGTGTGTGTGTGTGTGTGTGTACACGAGTATGTGTGTCTGCCTGCATCTGGGCACTCTCTCAAAGGATCCATTCCATCTATTTCAAAGGGAAAAAGAGAGCGAAAGAGATCTATATACTACAAAGAGTTTGGATGCCCAGTGGTGGAATTCTTCCAAAATTAAATTGATGTTCAGTGCTCTTTATAATCTCTTCTATGGGAAGTGTATTGCCACTCGTGAGACTCTTGATTCTCACAGTTAATTATTGGGATGCTGTATTGAATAAAATAGTTTTCCTCTATATATTTATAAATAAAATTGTATTGAGCAGTTCGAACCTCTTCCACTCTCAAACTAGCAGTTTCAAGCCTTCCAATAGACGGGTTAGTTGACAACATCATGAAACCAATGCGCGCGCTTCAATGGGGCAGAAGGCCGACTGTTGTTGTGATTCTGGATGTCCAGATAGCTAGATACGATGACAAGAAGCTGACGTGGGGAATCATATGTGGCTTGTTTCAGCTAGTTTTATCTTGTTCTTCATACCATGTCTCATTTTGAGGTGTTTTTACTGATGTCACGTCTATGCTAATATGGCTCAAATATAGTAGCTGTAGCTAACCAACAACTGTAGCAATGTATTTGAGAGACAACAAGTGCTCATTGTGCAAATCAATTTTAATGTTTTCAATAAACATTAGAGATAGTTCACGATGTCAGCAGTCTAAGCCAACCCTGTCTGTTTTACCCCATAATTGCACACTCATCGGTTAAGTTGCTAACCAAACAACCCCTTCTATAGCACAGCTTTTTCCAACCATACTGATGTCCTGCAGACATCCAACGTTGAGTGCTATTCTGTGTCGAGTCGAGATGGCGTGAGGCTATTGCCACGGTTACCTGGAATGGGAAGGATTCCATTTTTAGAAATCCGTCGGGCAGAGAGAGAGCCTTTGGACATTGACAAGTCATTTTTTGACTGCTCTAAAACCAGTCCTTATTTCAATATTATATCCGTTTTGGTTGTTAATATTGAATCCCCACACTGCATTATAGATCTGTTTTAGTGTCAGTGCCAGCTTTCTGCACGCATTGCATAGGATGCCCAAACTTTTTTGCCTAAACTTTAACATTTCCTGGTGAGTCCCAAAATAGACTGAACCATGTTTCTAGTAAGTAACCACTCAGTGTTTAGGAGCATCTCAAGGGGGACTGCTGCTACCCGCTGTTTGGAAAGCACCGGCAGAATGTGGGTTCTAATGGCTCAATTGGTTGAAGCCAATATATATATATATACAGTGCCTTGCGAAAGTATTCGGCCCCCTTGAACTTTGCGACCTTTTGCCACATTTCAGGCTTCAAACATAAAGATATAAAACTGTCTTTTTTTGTGAAGAATCAACAACAAGTGGGACACAATCATGAAGTGGAACGACATTTATTGGATATTTCAAACTTTTTTAACAAATCAAAAACTGAAAAATTGGGTGTGCAAAATTATTCAGCCCCTTTACTTTCAGTGCAGCAAACTCTCTCCAGAAGTTCAGTGAGGATCTCTGAATGATCCAATGTTGACCTAAATGACTAATGATGATAAATACAATCCACCTGTGTGTAATCAAGTCTCTGTATAAATGCACCTGCACTGTGATAGTCTCAGAGGTCCGTTAAAAGCGCAGAGAGCATCATGAAGAACAAGGAACACACCAGGCAGGTCCGAGATACTGTTGTGAAGAAGTTTAAAGCCGGATTTGGATACAAAAAGATTTCCCAAGCTTTAAACATCCAAAGGAGCACTGTGCAAGCGATAATATTGAAATGGAAGGAGTATCAGACCACTGCAAATCTACCAAGACCTGGCCGTCCCTCTAAACTTTCAGCTCATACAAGGAGAAGACTGATCAGAGATGCAGCCAAGAGGCCCATGATCACTCTGGATGAACTGCAGAGATCTACAGCTGAGGTGGGAGACTCTGTCCATAGGACAACAATCAGTCGTATATTGCACAAATCTGGCCTTTATGGAAGAGTGGCAAGAAGAAAGCCATTTCTTAAAGATATCCATAAAAAGTGTCGTTTAAAGTTTGCCACAAGCCACCTGGGAGACACACCAAACATGTGGAAGAAGGTGCTCTGGTCAGATGAAACCAAAATTGAACTTTTTGGCAACAATGCAAAACGTTATGTTTGGTGTAAAAGCAACACAGCTCATCACCCTGAACACACCATCCCCACTGTCAAACATGGTGGTGGCAGCATCATGGTTTGGGCCTGCTTTTCTTCAGCAGGGACAGGGAAGATGGTTAAAATTGATGGGAAGATGGATGGAGCCAAATACAGGACCATTCTGGAAGAAAACCTGATGGAGTCTGCAAAAGACCTGAGACTGGGACGGAGATTTGTCTTCCAACAAGACAATGATCCAAAACATAAAGCAAAATCTACAATGGAATGGTTCAAAAATAAACATATCCAGGTGTTAGAATGGCCAAGTCAAAGTCCAGACCTGAATCCAATCGAGAATCTGTGGAAAGAACTGAAAACTGCTGTTCACAAATGCTCTCCATCCAAACTCACAGAGCTCGAGCTGTTTTGCAAGGAGGAATGGGAAAACATTTCAGTCTCTCGATGTGCAAAACTGATAGAGACATACCCCAAGCGACTTACAGCTGTAATCGCAGCAAAAGGTGGCGCTACAAAGTATTAACTTAAGGGGGCTGAATAATTTTGCACGCCCAATTTTTCCATTTTTGATTTGTTAAAAAAGTTTGAAATATCCAATAAATGTCGTTCCACTTCATGATTGTGTCCCACTTGTTGTTGATTCTTCATAAAAAAATACAGTTTTATATCTTTATGTTTGAAGCCTGAAATGTGGCAAAAGATCGCAAAGTTCAAGGGGGCCGAATACTTTCGCAAGGCACTGTATTTGGCTCTGGTTGGAGCATGGTGCTTGCATCACCGCAAGCACCATAGATAAAGCGTTTGCTAAATGACAATATTATGTACAGTACATACTGTGATACTGTCTCCTCATCCTGGTACAGTGTGCTTTGAGAGCCAGTCAGTGCTTGATGTGTAAGGCCCTAGCTTAATGTTCCACAAGCAGGTTACAGCTCTCCCAATGGAGGTTACAATCAGGTCAAGCCTCTTACGCAACAAATGTTTGATCAAACAATTAAACATTGTTGTGTATCACCCAAATTACATAAGAGACTGAGACTGTACATATTTGTCCCTCATTTGTGCTCAGTTTAAGCTGATTTCAATAGAGGGTTGTCTACATTGCTTTCAATACCTTCCAAATTAGCCATTTGGAAGACAAACAGCTCTGCAGAAAAGTACACATCTGGGTCATGTTCAGTAGACACCAAACAATAGAAAAACGGACTGAAACTTGGATGTAAAATCTAGACTTTGTCGAATAAGAAACATTCATTTTCCACTGCAATTTTAGTTTGTTGCGGGCCTTAATACCTCCAAAATTGGGTTAGTGCTAAGCTAACATCTGGAATTGTTTTAAGATAGTCATACCATGGATCATTTAGCTATTTTATTTAGAATTTTAAGACCCCTTTAGGTATCAAAAAAATGATATTGATAAAATATTGAATTTGGCCTTTACTACTATAGCTCAGAAAAACTAATTGAATAACACATTCTTAAATAACATTTAAAAAGAATAAGGTTGTAAAGTGTCTGTCCTATGTTTAGGAGATATAAGACAGCTCAGGAAATATTTTAGTTTTTTGGACACATATTTAACCCCTTATTTTTGTTGGCACAAAACTAACTCCATACTTCCATTAGTTTGTATGGGCTACGTTCAGATGAGTCCCGTGACACATAGAGCAAAACTGCGATTCTGAAGCTATAGACAGAAGTTGGCACATCAGCATACCTGACTTCAGATCAATCCTGTATTTACTTGTGAGGGTCGTAGAGTAAAACAGAGAGTCTCCCCTTCCCATAGAGTGTAAAAGTTTGTAGGCCAAACCATTCGGACGCTACAAACGTTTTGTAGCTCGGCCACCGACACAAGCGGATGCGGTGGATTGAGACACAAAATAGTTTGACAACCCTGTTTGTAAGCTTTTAAATTATATTAAACTCAACCTTTTTTATTTTCTAGTGATGAAGACATGGATGTCTCATGGTATGGTGGGGTATGTGAAACGGGTCAACTTTGAGCACTTCTATCTCCTAAATGTTATAGCACTCAGGTCAAAAAAGTCACTTTCTGACCACATCTACCATTGGCAAATATGTATCGAAAGTTTTGTTTAAATCAAAAGGGGTGAGGTCAAAAAGTGATTGAAATCAAGTGGAACGACCCAATATGCTTTCCATTATGTTTGTTTAATACGATAGATAGGTTTATGTAGCCTACTATGAGATCACTACCGGATATACTGTATATCAGTTTTCATAGCTGCTTTGATCAAGGAGACTTGTGGGTCACAGGTCCACATAACAGTAACGCTCGTAGTGACGTGTCAGTATTACCAAGTAAACACTTAAAAGCATAGGTAAACAGCTCGGCTGTCACTCAAACAATCTTGCCCTTGATCTCAATGGACAAGAGTCATAGACTCTGTCTGAAATAGCACCTTACCCCCCTACATATTGCACTACTTTTAAGTGGAAAGGAGTGCACTATAGGGAATAGGGTCCCATTTTGGATGCACACATAGTAATACCACCCTTGGTAGTACCGCAGGTGTTTTTATGATCCCATTCATACCGGATAGCAACATTCCCCCAAGCAATCCCAGACACTCTCTACAACATAATAAGATCTTTATTGTTGTCATTTTGTCTCAGCAGCAAAGCAGATCAAAATCAATATCCTTCCACTGGATGCACCAAAGGGAAAAAGCCCTTTGAAAAATGACATTGCTCCTTTGGCCTTTCCAGATGAGGCCGGTCTGGGATGTTAATTTGTTTTGACATGCCAGATTCATTTCTCACTGCGCTGTGCTCTCTTCGGTAATGAGGGGTGTGTGTGAAGAGTAGTGTGTTGTTGCCCTTCTGTTTAGATGGCTAAATTGAGGGCATTGCAAAGTGTCTTCACGGTATGTTATTAAATGCTGTTGGGGTTAAAGTCCTCCAATGGTGTTTGGTTTGCTAGGTTGGAGTGGTGTGTAATTATATAGCTAGCCAGTACACTCACTGGGTGTCACAGTCAGTAACAAACTGCTACAG
Source organism: Oncorhynchus kisutch (assembly GCF_002021735.2). NCBI lineage: Eukaryota > Metazoa > Chordata > Actinopteri > Salmoniformes > Salmonidae > Oncorhynchus > Oncorhynchus kisutch. Next base: position 47,888,711 of record NC_034186.2, on the reverse strand, counting down.
ATGCGAGCGCAGGCTAGCCTACTGCAAGGCTACTAGCGTTAGCATGTGCTGATTGCGTATAGAAATGCTTGCAGGTTAGTTTATTGAAATGCTAGCGTTAGCAGGATTTGCCCTTAATCATAGATATGGGATAAGGTAACCCAACCCCCAAAACTCACCTTAAACATTGTTTCATATGGCTGCTGAAAAATGGGATTACATAGCCAACAGTTTAGATTCAATCGTAATCTATATGGCTCAGACTAATCCTACCCCACTATTCCAAACCCTATTTAGGCCTTATATGGAAATTCACTGGTATACATTATACAGAAACTTTTTCAACATGAAATGAAGCCGAATTGAGTATGCCACATCTCCATTAGGGCACAACAACGGAAAATGTTTTGCAATGGGAAACAAAAATGAGTGTTTCTTATTGGACAAATTCAAGTAGCCCCTCCCTATTTCAGTCTGTTTTCTTATATTTGGTGCCTAATGAACACAATCCTAACCCATGACTCAAGTCTCTTTGCCGCTGAGTGGTTTCATTTGGCTTCCACATGGTGTAATGCATCATCCCAGATAGTATACAGAGGGGTTTAAAAATATTGACACTTGATAAAGATGAGAAATAATGACTGTGTACTGAGCTATATTTTGTGCAAAAAAAAGAGGAAAATTTGCTCAGAGAAAGAGATTTTTTTTAAAACTAATAATACAAAATATTCTCAAAAAGGTAGGGGTCAAAATTATTGACATGTCTCACCCCTAAAGATTCTGAAAATACATTTGTCAAAAGTGTTGTATTTGGTCCCATATTCCTAGCACGCTACCATGACCTGGCTACAGTGCAGAGGGACTTAAAATAACATAATTGCAGGGTAGCCAGTGTCTTTGTCATTATAGGGCTTTCAGGATACTGCTCTTGTATGACAGAGTCCGAACGTACACTACTTTTAGCCAGAGCTGTACACATGGACACCAGTATGACGGGGAGGGGGAGGGGGTGAGTCACTTTTCATATTGCCTCTGTGTATTCATTGGGGAATCCATTGTTGGCTTGGCGTGGGCGGCTTCTGCTTTTAGCGTGTGTGTGTTTCTGACGGGTTTGTACTCCACTGAAGGCCTCTGCACATGGCTATAATCAGAGCCAGTCAAGCCCTTGAGCTGAACGGAGTGCCTGTAGGGACGGGGTACTATACGCCACACTCTCCTGCTGTAACCATTGCCCTAAAACATGGCAGCATATGGCTTCTAATGAGTCTACACAGCCATGTCTCAGGGCAAGTAGTGCCTCTTAATTTGTGTTTATTATAGTAATTCATCTTTCTTTAAGTCTTCAACAGCTTTATTATGCACTCTAAACGTGTCACCAGCATCCTATATTTCCTAGAACCAATATGAATAGGAATGATGATATTAATATTATATAGTGGGATGTTGAGACCTTAGAGGTACATTATATTACTGTTCTATTTCAGTCTGTGGTTGAGACAGAGACACACTCTAAACTCCTGACTCAGGCTGCAGGCTTGGTGTAGGCCCCTCTCTCGCTCCCTGTCAGTGTGCGTGAACACAAATTTAATTGGGTCGCACAACGAGGGACGGACCCAACTGTTTCCAGGGCAGCAGCCACTGGGGAGCGGCCAACTGGAGACAGATCTGCCAGGCAATATGTGGAGGAGGAATAGCACTCCATGGTTCAATTCCATTCCCATAACCTACTCCCTTCCCTCTATCCTTGTTGTGCCCCCTCGTAGATTGGATAGATCTGGATAGGTCTTATCAAGATGGAAATAGATGGCCACGCCCTTCTGATAGGCCTGGTCTTCTGTAGATTCCACAATATTCCAAACTCTTATAGGGTTTTTCCAATATGGGGTTTCACACTGGTAATTGGGGTTTTACACTGATGCTTTGTGTAGGTTTTACCTTGCTGCTTTGTGTTTCTGTGCCTGGCCCCCCCAAAAAAGTCTAGGGCCATGGTAACAGTTAGCCAATTTGACAAGTGCAGAGGGAATAAGGAAGCTACATAACCATATTAGAAGGAGGTCCATGACTCCACGGTACATAATGAGCCAAATTTCTGTTTATTGTGTCCCCTGTCAGAGCGCCCACCTGGCGGTGATCGACACACTAATGATTGCGTACACGGTGGAGACTGTGAGCTTGGAGAAGGTGGTGGCGTGCGTCCTCCAGTACTCTTCCCACAACGACGAAGACGCCGACACCCCATACGACACAGAGGACGCCATGACCAGCTGGATCAACAAGGTAGATATCTGCATGGCATTTAATGCACACACACACACACACACACACACACACACACACACACACACACACAAGTAGGACCATTTACAGTCTAGACCAGCTGGACACCATACATTTGTTCCCTTTTCCCACTACGTAGCCGAACTGAGCTAAGCTAAGCCAATCTGTGCAGCACTGGTTCTTATTACTCTGCTCTCTCGTTCCTCTATGTAGGACAGGAAATTCACTGAAAATCAGTAGGTCTACTGAGAAGGGTTCAAGTTTTCGAAAATTCAAAAATATTATTAGTAACTGTATACTTGGCATAATTTTTTCCTGTATAAACAAATACAACAGAGAAGAGCTAGGGAGTGAATTGGGACCGCCTGCGCATGTTGTCCTGTGAGGAGGCGGTCTTGCCCTGGGCCCGTCCCTATGCAGCTGCCTCTGCAGTGTGACAGTAGTAGGGGGGTGTTAGTCTGTGTCCCAAATGGAACGTATAGGCATTATTTTCAGGCCAGAGCCCTATGGACCCTGGGCAAAAATTAGCGCACTAAATTAGGGAATAGCGTGCCATTTGGGACGCAGGCTTAGTGAGTGCTGCTGAACCAGTCAAGGGAGACACTCCACCTCCTCATCATTATGGCCCAGTACAGGCTGTTGTTTACATTCCACTGCTGGGAACACTCGGGGGCTGCCAGCTCTGGCCTGCTGGAGACTCGTACACTAAAATACACTGTCATGAATGCTATCCATTTTACAGATGCACACAGGCACCTCTACACACCTGTACACAGACATACAGTATACATATAGACACACAAACACATGACACAACACACACCCAAACGTCAAATATACATACTGGTGTTGTCATGGAACCTTTCGGGGGAACCATGTGGTGTACTCTGCAGATGTTGACAAACTGTGGGAGTCTCCAGGAAACAATGAACTCCAATACTCAAATCAAGGAAATTGCTGGAAGGCTCAAAAATGTTTTGAAGGGACTGTGTTTTTGTAAAGATTTCTTAAATCATATTGTTATTTCACATGGCAGTAAGGAAGGAAAAAAATGGGTTGACATACATTATGTTGTAAAATTTGATTTTATACAGTCTAAGGTGGACGCCCTCCAATTTACAAGATAGATGTTACGTTATGAGAACATTGGATAACTGATTAGGTTTACCTTTATCTTGCGACATACACTCTCCCTGTTGCCGTTTGTAAAGAATCCTGCTCTCTCTCTCTCTCTCTCTCTCTCTCTCTCTCTCTCTCTCTCTCTCTCTCTCTCTCTCTCTCTCTCTCTCTCTCTCTCTCTCTCTCTCTCTCTCTCTCTCTCTCTCTCTGTCCTTTGTTAACCAGGTAAATGAGTATCTGAAAGATATCATCTCTCAGGAGCTGAGGAGAGAGATGCAGAGTGTTGAGCCAGTTGGCAAGCCAGGGGTGAGTACCTCCCTCTCCTCTTTTCTCTTGTCTTCTTATGTCTTCTTCCTTCCCCCTACCCACTCCACTCTCTCTTATGATTCTGCTTTCAGAAGCGTCTTCTACATTCAAATGACCTGGTCTTACAATTAAATAAGCACTTGTTTCAAATTCAATGCATGCAGTGCTGTGCACAGAACATTTGATGGGGCTGGTGCTCAAAGTGATTTTTTTCAAACATAGGCCTTCATTTTCTGCACAAAAAAAGGGTTAAACAAGCTAGAACCACAGATGAAAGGGATTTAAAAAGAACAGCAACTTTACTAGAACCACTGACGGGGCCTCATTTATGCCCCAAAACATATCAAAACTGAACATGACTGAATGCCACACATACACAATCCATGTCTCAATTGTCTCAAGGCTTAAAAATAATTATTTAACCTGTCTCCTCCCCTTCATCTACACTGATTGCAGTGGATTTAACAAGTGACATCAATAAGGGATCATAGCGTTCACCAGGATTCACAGGATGCACCTCAGCTCAACCTTAGGATGCACCTGAGCTCAACCTGAGAATGCACCTGAGCTCAACCATAGAATGCACCTGAGATCAACCTTAGGATGCACCTGAACTCAACCTTAGGATGCACCTGAGCTCAACCTGAGAATGCACCTGAGCTCAACCTTAGGATGCACCTCAGCTCAACCTTAGGATGCACCTGAGCTCAACCTGAGAATGCACCTGAGCTCAACCTTAGGATGCACCTGAGCTCAACCTTAGGATGCACCTGAGCTCAACCTTAGGATGCACCTGAGCTCAACCTTGGGATGCACCTGAGCTCAACCTGAGAATGCACCTGAGCTCAACCTTAGGATGCACCTGAGCTCAACCTTAGGATGCACCTGAGCTCAACCTTAGGATGCACCTGAGCTCAACCTTAGGATGCACCTGAGCTCAACCTTAGGATGCACATGAGCTCAACCTTAGGATGCACCTGAGCTCAACCTTAGGATGCACCTGAGCTCAACCTTAGGATGCACCTGAGCTCAACCTTAGGATGCACCTGAGCTCAACCTTAGGATGCCCCTGAGCTCAACCTTAGGATGCATCTGAGCTCAACCTTAGGATGCATCTGAGCTCAACATTAGGATGCATCTGAGCTCAACCTTAGGATGCACCTGAGCTCAACCCTAGGATGCACCTGAGCTCAACCTTAGGATGCACCTGAGCTCAACCTTAGGATGCACCTGAGCTCAACCTTAGGATGCACCTGAGCTCAATGCGCCTGATGCACCTCAGGATGCGCCTGATTTCATTTTCAAGTCTCATAGCAAAGGGACTGAATACTTATGCAAATGTAATATTTATTTATTTTTATTTTTTATAAATGTACAAATCTTTTTTGTTCAAAAACCTGTTTTTCGCTTTGTCCTTATGGGGTATTGTGTGTACATGAGGGGGGAAAACACAATTTGATCCATTTTAGAATGACTAACTTAACAAAATGTGAAAAAGTCAAAGGGTCTGAATACTTTCCGAATGCACTGTACGCTACAGTAGAATTTAACAGGTGAAATGACAGTTGATCTTTTGCTTTTCAGGCAGTACAGCATATTTAGGTTCGGGTTTCTTGAATTGAAACTATTTGTATACATGTCATCCACAATTTGAAACTGTTTTTGTCTATTCCCGAAACGGTCAGATACAGCAACTGTCACTGCAAAAGAAAACATTCTACAAACACCTCCAGACATTTGATCAAGTTCACCATTGCTATTTCCTTTAGATCAGAGGTCTTCAACCTTTTCATGAATGGCCAATCATATTACTCTTTTGCATTGCATTGCATTGCATTGCATTGTAGGCTGCCACTGTAAGTGTAGTTTTAAAAAAAACATCTGAGTAGATAATGTTTCAGAATTTTCAGGAAATCATATTACTCAAATACAAATAATACTTCACTCAAATACAAATAATACTTCACTCAAATACAAATAATACTTTTCTGCATCTAGTCTTCAATAGTTTTCAATGGTAGACTGCGACAGAGCAGGTAAATGTTGAACCAGAATGCAAAATTGCACTGAGAAGTAACTGGCCCCGTTGTTTCTGCTGCTGCTTTGAAAGTGGATTGAAAAGTACTGGGGCAAATGCTTTCTCGCCACATGTTTTCCGGCGGCTCTGGCAGCAATGCACTGCCAGCTCCCGGGGGCAGTAGGGCGGGGAGGGGTTCATTAGTTAAAAAAATAGCACTGATCAAAAGGACACTTTTTCCATAGGAGGGCAAAAGGACAGATACTCCAGCACCCCTAGGGCTCTATCTGTGCACGTGACTGCATGTATGAATTTAGTAATTCATCATGTGTAATGCCAATTTAAAACTATTGAATTCAAATTCAATTTCTTTGAATTGAAAATGATTAAATTAAAGTTCAATCCAATGATGTGTATAAACCCTGGATGACTGACAGGGGCGCTGTATTGAATGCACCGCTGAGCCATTTTGGTACTCCTCCATTGTAAAGAAATATTTTGGAAGCTATAAAAATGCATTTATTAATGTCTACATTTTGTTTTTGCCAAGTATGTTCTATTACAGACACCTTGATGCATACTTTAAATTATAGTATGTGATCTAAAAATAATATAAAAACATATTCCTTAAAGTATTATTTTAGAGAGTACTAATGTTACTATCCCCACTACAATGTAATTTTCCAATTTTGTCCCTTTTGACTGAAATACTGTAAAATTCCACGAATTTCTAAGGAGGACTGCACCTTCCATTTGAAAGGCTACAGAGTGGCACAGCGGTCTAAGGCACTGCATCTCAGTGCTAGAGGCGTCACTACAGACCCTGGTTTGATCCCCAGCTGTATCACAACTGGCCGTGATCGGGAGTTCCATAGGGCAGTGCTCAATTGGCCCAGCGTTGTCTGGGTTTGGGGAGGGTTTGACCGGGGTAAGCCGTCATTGTAAAATAATAATTTGTTCATAGCTGACTTGCCTAGTTAAATAAAACATACAATACACTTCTGGGGAGTATCAATATGGCAGCTGGTGGCTTCAAAGCCTCTCTTGGCCATTACATAGCATCAGCAATCCAGGGTTTATACACGTCATTGGTTCAACCTCTGCTGTCACTTATACACTGAGTATACCAAACATTAGGAACACCTTCCTAATTTTGAGATGCATCCCCCCCTTTTGCCCTCAGAACAGCCTCAATTTCGTCGGAGCATGGACTCTACAATGTGTCGAAAGCGTTCCACAGGGATGCTGGCCCATGTTGACTCCAATGCTTCCCCCAGTTGTGTCAAGTTGGCTAGATTTCCTTTGGGTGGTGGGTCATTCTTGATACACAGGGGAGGAGCTCCAGGTGGTATCCGATTTCAAGGCACTTAAATATTTTGTCTTACCCATTGACCCTCTGAATGGCACACATGCACAATCCATGTCTCAATTGTCTCAAGGCATAAAAGGCCTTCTTAACCTGTCTCCTCCCCTTCACCTACACCAACTGAAGTGGATTTAACAAGTGACATCAATAAGGGATCATAGCTTTAACCTGGATTCACCTGGTCATTCTATGTTATGAAAATAGCAGGTGTTCTTAATGTTTTGAATACTCAGTGTATATCTCTCCATTTTTATGCCTCAATGTTTATACTGTATGTTACATAGCAGCATTCAACATGAACAACATAATATTTCTGTGCAATTCCCTTTCTCAGCCTGATCCCAGATCTGTTTGTGCGGTCCTGCTAAATCCTATCTTTGTGTTTATTTTTAATTTTTCATAGGGAAAGTGCACATTAATCAACGTTTCGGTAAAAGTGCCGGTTTTAGCCAGCCGGCTAATTTTCAACCATAGTCCCTGGGCGGGTTATTAAAAACAATTACAATAACAATACACATGCAGAGCAACATAGGACAAGCAACACGTAGCATGCAGACAGAGCAAAAAGAGCAACAAAACAAAATACATCAAAGAAACAACGTGTTTCCACACCTCGCAAGCTACAGACAACATGGAAAGCGACAATACACAGCTAGAAATTATGTTCACAAGTCTGATTGGCCTTTAACGTTTTTTTGTGAAGGTGCGATAGGTGGTGCAGTTCTGTGTGTCTGATGGCAGTGTGTTCCAGGCATGGGAAGCTCTCACAGAGAAAGCAGATTGACTAAAGGTGCTTTTCCTTAAGGGAACTATACTGTCACCTCTCATGGCAGACCTTGTGGTTCTGCTGCCTTTTTCACCTGCTTTTTAAAAGAGAGGTTGGAATTACGTATGATGCCAAGGTATGTGTCAGCTCCTCCCCTGACACATAGACATCTAGCTCAGTAGCATCAGTTGCCCTCTTTGTTTAGAACATGCAGACAGTTTTTTTATTCACATTGAGATGCAAACATGAGTCACTGAGCCACTTTGTACCCTGGACCATTACAGTAGTGAGTTCTTGTGCAGCTTGTTGTTTGCTCTTTGCATGCACATATATCACTGTATCATCTGCATACATTTGAACTTCAGACCCAGTACAGGCAGATGTTAATTGTCATGCCATTGGCACAAACAACTACTGTACTTTCTCTCCTACTTTCTTCACACCCCACACAGTCAAGTCATTTCAATGCTAATTACAAAGACAACTGTCATTTAGTCTAGGGTCACACAGGTCAGAAACTAAACTGGCCACCTATCTAGGAGTTGTTGCGTCTCGCTACATGCAGACTCTAATGCCTTATGACAGGCTGTTGTTTGCGTGTCTGTTGTACCTGCTGAATCATGCTCTGTCATCACAGGCAGGCTGGTTCAGTATTATGGTCTGCCGAGCAGCAGGGTTGACATGGGAACATGGCCTCTGACACAGCAAAAGTGACAATAGAGAGAGAGAGAGAGATGATGTCATTCTCTCCGCTCTGTTGCCCTCCTCTCTCCTCTTCTCTACTTCTCTTCTGTCTTCTACTCCTTTTTTCCTCTCCTTATTTCCCTCTTCTCCCATTCGGTTCTCTCCCCCTCCTCTCATCTCCCCCATCGCTTTCTCAGTCTTCTTTGCTTTCCCATCTAAACACGCCATCCTTTTCCCGTGGCTGGACCTTAAGAAAGCCTGAAGAAGGCACAGTGTGCCGAAATGTTGGCTTACCCATTAAATTGTTGCGAACATATAGTAGTCTTTCTTTTCATACTTTGGCTGGGCCTCCCATCCAGAGGAGGGCACAGTTTGTGTGGTAATTGTGACACAACACCTTTAGTGAACCTGGAGAGAAGGTACGTCTATAAAGGAGCCTTGAGAAAATCTTGGATAGTTCCCAGGAGGCAATGCCACTGCGGCAAGGCAGATGTCCCATCCCAGAACAGACGTGTATGTGCCTGCAGAGACCTTGCACGAAGTGCTGCCTGATAGGCTAGACACCTGGCTGTTTGTGTGTGTTTGGCAGGGACAATATACAACAAAACATACATCTCAGAGTATGAGAGGTAATGTGTTTTACCAGATCTACAGTGGCAAGGAAAAGTATGTGAACCCTTTGGAATTTCCCATATTTCTGCATAAATTGGTCATCAAATTTGATTTGATCTTCGTCTAAGTCACAACAATAGACAAACATACTGTGCTTAAACTAATAACATAATTTAAACATTTATAGTGTAGATTGGAAAATGTTTGTGAACCCCTAGGCTAATGACTTCTCCAAAAGCTAATTGGAGTCAGGAGTCATCTAACCTGGAGAACAATCAATGAAACGATATTTGAGATGCTGGTTAGAGCTGCCTTGCCCTATAAAAAACACTCACAAAATTTTTGTTTGCTATTCACAATAAGCATTGCCTGATGTGAACCATGCCTCGAACAAAACAGATCTCAGAAGACCTAAGATTGAGAATTGTTGACTTGCATAAAGCTGGAAAAGGTTACAAAATTACCTCTAAAAGCCTGATGTTCATCAATCCACGGTTAGACAAATTGTCTATAAATGGAGAAAGTTCAGCACTGTTGCTACTCTCCCTAGGAGTGGCCGACCTGCAAAGATGACTGCAAGAGCACAGCACAGAATGCTCAATGAGGTTAAGAAGAATCCTAGAGTGTCAGCTAAAGACTTACAGAAATCTCTAGAACATGCTAACATCTCTGTTGACGAGTCTACGATACGTAAAACACTAAACAAGAATGGTGTTCATGGGAGGACACCACGAAAGAAGCCACTGCTGTCAAAAAAAAACATTGCTGCACGTCTGAAGTATTAAAAAAGAGCACCTGGATGTTCCACAGCGCTACTGTCAAAATAGTCTGTGGACAGATTAAACTAAAGTTGAGTTGTTTGGATGGAACACACAACACTATGTGTGGAGAAAAAAGGCATAGCACACCAACATCAAAACCTCATCCCAACTGTAAAGTATGGTGGAGGGAGCATAATGGTTTGGGGCTGCTTTACTGCCTCTGGGCCTGGACAGCTTGCTATCATTGATGGAAAAATGAATTCCCACGTTTATCAAGACATTTTGCAGGAGAATGTAAGGCTATCTGTCCGCCAATTGAAGCCCCACAGAAGTTGGGTAATGCAACAGGACAACGACCCAAAACACAGAAGTAAATCAACAACAGAATGGCTTCAACAGAAGAAAATACGCCTTCTGGAGAGGCCCAGTCAGAGTCCTGAACTCAACCCAATTGAGATGCTGTGGCATGACCTCAAGAGAGCAGTTCACACAAGACATCCCAAGAATATTGCTGAACTGAAACAGTTTTGTGAAGAGGAATGGTCCAAAATTCTTCCTGACCGTTGTGCAGGTCTGATCCGCAACTACAGAAAACGTTTGGTTGAAGTTATTGCTGCCAAAGGAGGGTCAAACCAGTGCAAAGGGGAATTGACATGCTGAAGCAGGAAAGGGCCTTCCCCAAAATGTTGCCACAAAGCTGGAAGCACAGAATTGTCTAGAATGTCATTGTATGCTGTTAAAATTTCCCTTCACTGGAACTAAGGGGCCTAGCCCGAACCATGAAAAACAGCCCAAGACCGTTAATTCCTTCTCCACCAAACTTTACATTTGGCACTATGCATCGGGACAGGTAGCATTCTCCTGGCATCTGCCAAACCCAGATTAGTCCGTTGGAGTGCCAGATGGTGAAGTGTGATTCCATGCATGTTCACTGTTCCAGAGTCCAATTGTGGCGAGCTTTACACCACTCTAGCCGACACTTGGCAATGCACATGTGTGCTGCAGCTCGGCCATGGAAACCCATTTCATGAATTTCCAGATGAACAGTTCTTGTGCCGACGTTGCTTCCAGAGGCAGTTTGTAACTCAGTAGTGAGTGTTGCAACCAAGGACAGACAGTTTTTACGGGCTACGTGCTACAGCACTCGGCGACCCCGTTCTGTGAGCTTGTGTGGCCTACCACCGCTGAGCCGTTGTTGCTCCTAGACATTTCCACTTCACAATTACAGCACTTACAGTTGACCGGGGCAGCTCTAGCAGGGCAGAAATCTGACGAACTGACTTGTTGGAAAGGTGGCATCCTATGATGGTGCCACGTTGAAAGTCACTGAGCTCTTCAGTAAGGCCATTCTACTGCCAATGTTTGTATATGGAGATTGCATGGCTGTGTGCTCAATTTTATTCACCTGTCAGCAACGCATGTGGCTAAAATAGCCGAATCCACTCATTTGAATGGGTGTCCACATACATTGGTATATATAATGTATGTGAACATGACTGCAGCACTGTAGATGACTCACTTTAACCCCTCTATCTTCATGAAAAGCACCTCTGAGTCTGGTTATAGGCCTGTCTGATTCCCTGACCCTTCACTTATTACAAGTCAAGTTGCCTAACAAGTTTCTCAATAGATGTTACTGTAACCATGTTACTATGACATTGTACTGGCACATGCACAGTACCAGTCAAAAGTTTGGACACACCTACTTATTCAAGGTTTTTCTTTATTTTTTCCTATTTTCTACATTGTAGAATAATAGTGAAGTCATCAAAACTATGAAAAAACACGTGGAATCATGTAGTAACCAAAAAAGTGTTAAAGAAATCTAAATATATGTTCTATTTTAGATTCTTCAAAGTAGCCACCCTTTGCTTTGATGACAGCTTTGCACACTCTTGGCATTCTCTCAACCAGCTTCACCTGGAATCCTACTCTGCGTCTCACAAAGACATGGCGGTTTGAACCAAAAGTCTCAAATTTCTCAAAGGTCTGGCCCAAGCAAGTTTCTTCTTATTATTGGTGTCCTTTGGTAGTGATTTCTTTGCAGCATTTCGACCATTCACACAGTTGATGTTGAGAGGTGTCTGTTACTTGAACTCTGTGTAGCTTTTATATGGGCTGCAATTTCTGAGGCTGGTAACTCTAATGAACTTATCCTCTGCAGCAGAGGTAACTCTGGGTCTTCCTTTCCTGTGGCGGTCCTCTTGAGAGCCAGTTTCATCATAGCGGTTGATGGTTTTTGCAACTACACTTGAAGAAACTTTCAAAGTTCTTGAAATGTTCTGTATTGACTGACCTTCATGTCTTACAGTAATGATGGACTGTAATTTTTTCTTTGCTTATTTGAGCTGTCATAATATGGACTTGATCTTCTACCAAATAGGGCTATCTTCTGTATACCACTTGTTAAGCAGCTATTGTATATGAGGCATCACAGGCTAGCGATGGCATACAAGGGCACAGTGAGCTGTGCTGGACTTGTAATGTCTGCTAAATATATATATTTTTTATTTAACCTTTATTTAAGCAGGGAGTCATGCTGAGACCACTGTCTCTTTCGCAGATGATCCCTGCATGAACACATCAAAAAACAACAATTACACAATACATACTGTGTCTATATACACATAATTACACAAAACAATACTGTATCTATATACACAATACATACTGTATCTATATACACATCAATTACACAATACATACGGTATCTATATACACATCAATTACACAATACATACTGTATCTATATACACATCAATTACACAATACATACGGTATCTATATACACATCAATTACACAATACATACTGTATCTATATACACATCAATTACACAATACATACGGTATCTATATACACATCAATTACACAATACATACTGTATCTATATACACATCAATTACACAATACATACGGTATCTATATACACATCAATTACACAATACATACGGTATCTATATACACATCAATCACACAATACATACAGTATCTATATACACATCAATTACACAATACATACTGTATCTATATACACATCAATTACAGAATACATGAAAAGCAAACGCAAAACACAATCATATGAAGCAAACAAATTCTTCAGTTAAAAGGCCCGCATTCAGTGAAAAGACACACATTCTCTCTCTCCAGCTCCCTCTCCCTCTCCGCCTCCCCCCGGCACTCTGACCTGGATGCTAGCTCCAGACACCTCCTAAATCGGTCACGCTCTTTGAGTCGCTGACTTCGTTGAGGGACGCGTACCCTCCACGGACAGATGTGCTGCAGTCATCGGAACAAAGAAGAGCTGAGTGCGACCCAGGGTTTATTTTAAGCTGCAGCACAGTACGCTGCGAAACACAATAAACACTTGTGGTCAATGTGGAGTCAAAGGCAATGGCAGGGCAGAGAAGTAAAAAAAAATACAAAAAATAGAACTAAGAGAAGTAATCCCTTTAAGTTGCAAATCTGTGCGGGGATGAATTGAACATGTCTGGTTGGAGAGGATGTGATTTGTCATAGAGGGAGAACACTGTCAGGACAGCGAGTTGATTGATGTGGTGGTGGATGGTTGGGATTGGGGCTAAGCCTAAGCGCTCTTTAGGGGGTTTTAGTGGTGGTCGTGGCTGCCCTGTCTTTTTTTTGTTTTTTTGTTGAATTTGACCCCTTTTTCTCCCCAATTTCATGGTATCCAATTGTTAGTAGCTACTATCTTGTCTCATTGCTACAACTCCCATACGGGCTCGGGAGAGAGGAAGGTTGAAAGTATCCCTACCGGCCAAACCCTCCCTAACCCAGACGACGCTAGGCCAATTGTGCGTCGCCCCACGGACCTCCCGGTCGCGGCTGGTTGCGACAGAGCCTGGGCACGAACCCAGAGTCTCTGGTGGCACAGCTGGTGCTGCAGTACAGCGCCCTTAACCACTGCGCCACCCAGGAGGCCCTGCCCTGTCTTTTAGCTGTGGTTTAGCCCTGACATAGCGCTGACATAGCCCGGCCCTATAGCCTTTCCTGCCATAGTCCCACAACCTGGGTCATTGCTGGGACATGCCTACTGGCACTCCATAACCACCACCAACCCCCCTTCCCACACACACTCCCTAGTCTCCCCCTGCCAAATGTTCAGCTTGTGTTTATTCTGCTGTGTCAATTAAGGGTAGCAGTATGTTATGGGCCATTTGTGCCTGGAGAGGTGAAGTAATGCCTAGTAGCCGTTATTATGATTTCAGCAATTGTGGGTTTGATCCATTTGCACTGTATCTCTTTGAATAAAGGTGTACTAAGTTATCGCTAGTCCTCATGCTCTGCCACTATGTGTCGCTGCAATCCTACTCTCACTGTCTGGACTCACTCAGACACCAGAAGTTGTTCTTGCTAAACCTTAAGGATCTCTGTATACTTAAAAAAAACATAAAATGTAGCTAAATTGTTTGAAACCTAAACACTGGTTAGTGTTTCACAAGTAACACGGCCAAACCAAAGACTTTTCAAGACCTCGGCTTGGATGTAGTGTGGTTGAATAAATTATCCAGCCAACACTATGAAAGATCAGCGTGATCAATAGATTGCCTGTGAATGAGATTATACCTTCTAATCGTCCACTTCACGAAGTATGGCACATATCTCTTATTGTGACCCTTTGAGGTCAGTCTATGAATGACTCACATTAGTATTCAAAGAACAGTGCTATTCAATCAGCCGGGACTGCAAGAATCGGACCTTTTCATCAACCTGGAACTGCAACATTCAAAATGTACTGTAGGTTAGTTGTTTTGCTACCATTGACGGTTGGTGTTTAAGAAAGCCTTTGCCACCCAATAGGAGTGATTCTTACAAAACGCGTCTTTGATGTAGCCTTGAAAGTGTGTGAGAAACAAGTCATGTCAGACTTGACACAAACTCAGTCAACACTTATTGCCAATGTACTGTAATACTTGTCTCAAACCTTTGGAAACAGACACAAAAAGGGCCAGTGTCACTGAAGGCAGCACAAAGCAATTTCAGCACCATTTCAGGCAAACAGACTGCAAGCACGCAAACGCAGTACAAATACACAAACATGGTTTGTTTTTCTTCAACTAGGAGAACAGTCACAATTTAGGCTTCATGACAAATCCCCCTGGTTCAAATCCCCCTGGTTGCTGCTGCGGGTGTACTCTACTAGCTGTCTCAAGGAAAGATGTCTGTTTGACTTGAGAGAATCCTCTATTTGACATTTTAGCCAGCATGGCAAAAAAATACCCAAAGTCCAATGCTGACTGGATTATTCATCTTTTCTTGTCTGTTTGTTTGTTTCTCTCTCTCTCTCTCTCTATGCCCCTCTGTCCATGTATCGCTCGATCTCCACTCTCTCCTATGTGTCTCTGTATTTCCTTCTCTCTCTCTCTCTCTCTCTCTCTCTCTCTCTCTCTCTCTCTCTCTCTCTGTCTTGCTCCTGAAGTCTCCGACCAAATGGTACATGAAACTAGTGCCTGTAAGTCAGATGACCAGCTTATATGTTCCTCTTCCATCTGTCCATTTCCATAGTGAAATGTCTCTCACCGCCATCTCCATAGTGTCTCCATGGTGACTGTCACCGTAGTAAATGTCATCATTCCATAAGTGAACGTCAGCATGTGATTGCAGTTATTGGTGTTGCTTTTTTGTGCAGTTAACTCTGTTTCCCTGAATTTGATTTCATTAAAAGATCATTTGTGTTACTTGGAGGTAACTGAACATCTGATTGATGCATGGTGATGTTCTCTATTATGAAGTCGATATTACATTGTCATGTTTTGAGGTCCGATGAAGTATTCCCATGGTTTGTGTGTCGTTAGTCCCTGCATGATACAATATCATCCTTCTTCAACTCCAATGAGAGATGCCCTCCATCGATATGGAAATCTGCATTCCCACATGTCCGCCTCTGCCAGTGTATTTCTTTGTCTGTCCATGTGTGTATGAATCTCCCTTGCACCATCTATCTCCATTCCCAGACCCATTGTCTGTCTGTCTGTCTTCCCTGTGGTGCTCCAGGCTCGCTACAGGAAGGAGCAGGCGGTGGCACAGCAGGTGCCCTGGATCCCCCCTGTGGACAACCTGTTGAAGGACACCACTGACGGCTGCGCCCTGGCCACTCTGCTGCACTTCTACTGCCCACAGCTAGTCAAACTGGAAGGTACACTAACTAGACAGCACTAAACTGTATTCTGACCGTGGGGATGGGGGGTGTCTGTGGTTCCCTATCAACACATTACCTTTTTGAGAGGCCTATAGCTGTCTGAGTTATTCAATCACTTAGCCTGAAGGTGTTAAGGGCTCTCCCCTGGCTAGCCTTTCATGTTCCAGGAGGAGTGAGTGAGCCATCCATTAGTGATGAACATCAAGTCTCAACTCACCCTTAATCTCATCAACCATCAATCCACTGATGAAGTGGATGGGATCTCATGTGGACACACACACAAGGCTCAGTACCCCAAATTCAGAGTGATGATTGATTTAAATGCACTCCATTAGATTCTGTTTTCACATCAAAACAGCTTGATTACCTTCTGGAAAACATCCAGTATTCTCATCCCTGATTGGTCAATCCCATACAAAGAAGGGACAAATACCTTACAAATACCTCCAGAAGCCTTACTCCTAAAGGATATTAACTTTCTGATTCACTTCCAAGAGATTTGTGCATCACTCGTCTCTCAGACCCCCTTTAACCAACTTAGCCAATTATGTGTCCATGTGGCCTGTCCCTGTCAGATATCTGCCTTAAGGAGAGCATGTCACTGGTGGACAGCCTGTACAACCTGCAGCTGGTGCAGGAGTTCTGTCAGCAGCACCTCAACCGCTGCTGCCACTTCAGTCTGGAGGACATGGTCTACGCCTCCTCTTCAGTCAAAGTAAGTCCACAAGGCAAAGTTATGGCTTTTGAAGTGTGTTTTGAAAGAATCTCTGAGGTACAAATGTATTCCCTTTTCACACTATTGTGTCTATACCGTACAGTGTTGGCTTGGATATTTTGTTTTCACATGGTCCTTTCCCGCACCGTTCCAGCAACTAGACTGCATGTGTAACCACGCCAGCGCAGTACAGCTCAGCATGGCTTGGCTCAGCTCAGTAGTGTGGAAAAGGTGTTACTGCACACAGAGTTCAGCCAACTCGGTTTGAATTGTTGATTTTTAAAGGGCAGCAAAAGTTTCAGGAGATTTTGCAAAGAAAATAATACATTTGGAAGGAAGATAGTCCAAGAGCAATGGGACAATGGGTAAAACTAGGCATAAGGCTTGGCAGCTACAGTGTGTGCAGCATTGCCAGAGTTGGTGATTCGTGTATATTCATATTATGTAATACAGCTGGAGAAAGCCTGGTGGAAAATGGGATCTGTCTGAAATGGATTCTGTAAACTCTCTGTCCTCACAAACCACAGATCTGGTTTGTCTGTGCGAGATGTGTCTCTGTTATGTCTGTCCCTCTCTCTTTTGTCTGTATTGCCTTCCCTATTTCTCTCGCTTTCCTCTCTCTTCTCTCCTTCTTTCCTCTCATTATATACCTTTCTCTCATCTCTCTCTTCTACGCTCCTCGCTCTCTCGTTCTCTCTCTCTCTCTCTCCATTTTTCACTGGAAGCTATTATATTGGTATGTATTGTATCTATGTGCAGGAAGGATGGACACATAACACTTGGCTTGTGTCTTTGTCTTGGCTCCCAGGATGTGAATAGTGGGTGTTGGCCACGTGTGTTGTTGCCAATGTTTTAGGACAGTCATAGAAACCGGTGGGAAACAAACATCTCTGCATTCCCCATTTTCTCTATTCTTGTACATTAATGGTTTCACAAGTACTGTACTGAAAACTGATGAACGGTTAAAAATGGTATGTGTTGCTTTTTTTGTGGCAGAAAAGTGTCATAGTGGAGAAAAGGTGAGTCGGGGCTGAGTTTGTGTGTTTGTGTGCTGCAAACAACAGTGTACCACTGGCCCTGTCTGGGTGTTGAGTATTGGCGTCTACCCAGCTGTCAGTTGTGCTGGTTGTTTCAGTGGAGAAGTGTTGCTAGTAGCTATTAAAGCACACAGTTCACAAGGGGAGGGGGGAATACTAGTGAGTTGGAATCAGCTGTGTCTGACATGGTCCTTTAAGCAACCCCAGACACACTGGCAGATTCTGAATAAGTCACTTCACAGAAGGCTTAGGAAGGAGATGATTCAGGCTGCGGGTCAAGTAAAACAGAGCCCTGGGGCTGAAGAGGCAAATCAGTCCTACTGCATCTATCATGACACTGACATTGAGTTTATGCTAGCCACAGTAGAAATATAATTATTAGAATTACATTCCCATTCAAGTCAATGTTCTGTGATAGGTGGACCGGCCGCCATATTGAGTGTACCCACGAGTGTTCCAGTCAAATTGCTGTAGTCTGAGAGGCTTGTCCCTTCTCATAATTATATTTCACAACAACCTGTATACTAGCCACTGACAAAAGCCATATATATTATAGATATATATTATAGATATAGTCTCTGTGCACTTCATTTGAACCTCTTCTTAGGGGTTTGAGCTTCTAGTTGCTATTTCTGTGCAGCTTGACCACAAAATCATCCACTCACTCAGCCCAAACCTCTTACTTTTATAATAATTTAAAGACGGAGAGAGAGACACAGTGAGGGAGACACAGAGAGAGACACAGAGAGAGAGAGAGAGAAATCATTTATGGACATGGGGGACCTGAGACTATGCATATGGCCTCAGACGCACAGGTCTCTGGTCTAATCAGCCCTTTGGCTAATGTAAAGTGATTAATGACATCATAGCCCATGGTAGCCTGTGTGTGGGCACCCACTGAGAGGGGTGGGGTTGCCAGTGTGGTCCCTACTAAACAGATTATCCATTCCAACGCTTTAGCGTCAGATTTGTTTGCACTCAGCACCAATCAGCTCTCATCTCAGACATGGAGTGACACGCTGCAATCTCCAAACCTGGCAACCCGCCAGAGAACAGTAAGTGACAGTCAAATCTGACAATCTGGCAACTGGGCGGGGTAATATCAGGCGACAGGGTTGCGGTGTTGTGAGTTGGAGATCAGTAGAAAATCAGGGGCAGAACAGAATGGATGTTTGACTGGCAGTGGCGTTAGGAGAGATAACGCTCACTATCGAATGTGAGAGGAAGCAGGTAGACAGACATCTGGAGGGAGCAGACAAGCTTTTGCTATCTGGGCTAGGGGAGACCATTTCTCTTTCTCTTTTATCTACCGTTTCTCTATCAGACTGGGACTGGGAGGACCCCACTCATGCTGCAGCTGAATTGACCTAGAGGAGGTAGGCTACTGTAGCTCACTGCAATGGAAATTGTAGCCTGGTACCAGATCAGTTTGTGCTGTCTTGCAATCTGGTGTTGGTGAGACAGGGGTTGGCAAAACAACATTACCAGATTTGCAACCAGGCTATAAAAATGGTTGTTGTGATTGTTTGCTATACTGTATGTTATATAGATGGAGTTCTAGGATTAACGATGGCTGTGGTGGAGATTCTGTTGAGATGTAGCTATGTGTTGTTTTGAATCATTGAACTTGGTTTACATTTTATTGATCATAGTTATTATGATAATTTACTGTAGTTCAGTTGCTACAGAGTTTGAATTTGGATAATTGTGTTTGTCAGTGTTTTGGCTACTGTATAATCTGTCATGACAGATAAAAACATTAAAATGTTATGCCTGTTATGACATAACACCCTGGAATATGAGCAAAGATGATTACTGTGCTCTGGTTTTGCATCACTGTTTGTTTGGATTGCAGAGATTATTGGCTGTGGTCTGATATGGACACATGCTAACTCGGGGAGCTATGCTCTGCATGACCAAAAACTGCTCACGGTACCAATTATTTTAAATGCAGTGTAGTCACTTTGGGGAGTCACCTCTAGTTAGCTGCTTCTGCTGTCTTGACATACTGTTAAACAGCTGAGGGTAAATATTGCTGAAGAGGTGAATCTCTCACACACACACTAACACACTCACACACATACAGTTGAAGTCGGAAGTTTACATACACAATAGCCAAATACATTTAAACTCAGTTTTTCACAATTCCTGACATTTAATCAGAGTAAAAATTCCCTGTTTTAGGTGTTAGGATCACCACTTTATTTTGGGAATGTGAAATGTCAGAATAATAGTAGAGAGAAGTATTTATTTCAGCTTGTATTTCTTTCATAACATTCCCAGTGGCTCAGTATTTGGTAGCATTGCCTTTTAAATTGTTTAACTTGGGTCAAATGTTTCAGGTAGGCTTCCACAAGCTTCCCACAATAAGTTGGGTGAATTTTGGCCCATTCCTCCTGACAGAGCTAGTGAGTCAGGTTTCTAGGCCTCCTTGCTTGCACACGCTTTTTCAGTTCTGCACACATTTTCTATAGGATTGTGGTCTGTGAGGGCTTTGTGATGGCCACTCCAATACCTTGACTTTGTTGTCCTTAAGCCATTTTGCCACAACTTTGGAACTATGCTTGGGGTCATTGTCCATTTGGAAGACCCATTTGCGACCACGATGTTGCTTCAATATATCCACATAATTGTTCTAAATGATGCCATCTATTTTTTAAAGTGCACCAGTCCCTCCTGCAGCAAAGCACCCCCACAACATGATGCTGCCACCCTCATGCTTCACGGTTGGGATGGTGTTCTTCGGCTTGCAAGCCTCCCCCTTTTTGCTCCAAACATAACGATGGTCATTATGGCCAAACAGTTCTGTTTTTGTTTCATCAGACCAGAGGACATTTCTCCAAAAGTACAATCTTTGTGCCCATGTGCAGTTGCAAACCGTAGTCTGGCTGTTTTATGGCGGTTTTGGAGCAGTGGCTTCTTCCTTGCTGAGCAGCATTTCAGGTTATGCCAATATAGGACTCGTTTGACTGTGGATATAGATATTTTTGTACCTGTTTCCTCCAGCATCTTCACAAGGTCCTTTGCTGTTGTTCTGGGATTGATTTACACTTTTCACACCGAAGTACGTTCATCTCTAGGAGACAGAATGCGTCTCCTTCCTGAGCGGTATGACGGCTATGTGGTCCCATGGTGTTTATACTTGTGTAATATTGTTTGTACAGATGAACGTAGTATCTTCAGGCATTTGGAAATTGTTCCCAAGGATGAACCAGACTTGTGCAGGTCTCCAATTTTTTTTCTGAGGTCTTGGCTGATTTCTTTTGATTTTCCCATGATGTCAAGCAAAGAGGCACTGAGTTTGAAGGTAGGCCTTGAAATACATCCACAGGTACACCTCCAATTGACTCAAATGATGTCAATTAGCCTATCAGAAAGCCATGACATCATTTTCTGGAATTTTCCAATCTGTTTAAAGGCACAGTCAACTTACCGTATGTAAACTTCTGACCCCACTGGAATTGTGATACAGTGAATTAAAAGTGAAATAATTTGTTTGTAAACAATTGACTTGTGTCAAGCACAAAGTAGATGTCCTAACCGACCTACCAAAACTATAGTTTGTTTACAAGAAATTTGTGGAGTGGTTGAAAAACAAGTTTTAATAACTCCAACCTAAGTGTATGTAAACTTATGACTTCAACTGTAGATGCACACACACACACTGCTTTTGCACCGATTAAGGGAATGTTCCTTTTGTTAAAAATTGTGTTGCTGACCTGATGAACACTGCATATACTCAAGGTCATATCGGAACACGTGTGTGTGCCCGCCTCCTTGGGGAACCCTGGGTGATGTTCATCAGGGCAAATCGTAGCAAAACATTTTGCAACTGAAAATGGAAATAAGCATTTCTTACTGGACAAGTCAAGATAGTCCCTTCCTGTTGCAGTGTGTTTTCTTGGCTAATGAGTATGACTTTGGGCTAAGTGTCAGTGGATGAGGATGGTAACAAAGGAATAACAATAACACACCATGATTGGTCATGAGGATGTGGCCATCGTTCATTTTCCCATCTATCTAAATGTGTACTAGGCATATATCACATTCCATTTCTGGGACTCGTTGATTGTGTTTTATCATAATTCGTAAGTGTCATCAATCAATATTTTTGACAGCACCTCTTTGAATATATTTTCGTTCCTGTTCTTTCTGACCTGGTTTCTGACCAGGGCATGAGTTGCAATGGTGTATCAATCCGATTATAAGGATAGCAAGGGAAAGGAAGAAAGGCTTTCCCCTCTTTGTGTACAGGCGATCTGGCCAAACAGGTCCTTGTGGGTCAACCCTATTCATTGGTTCTGTGACCATCTCGAGAGGAGCAGAAACTAGGCAAATGGTTTTCTTTTCACGCACAGGCACATTCAAGTACCAACAGTACCAGATACCACTATGTAAATTATATATTAACTAAAGGGATCTGGCTGTGTACTGTAAAATATTGTGACACGTGATATGTGTAACAGCTCCTCTGTTTTGAGGGTTATTAAATTGATGGGGGAAACACTGTATAAACAAGGTAAGCAAAGTGACTAAATTAGCTCACTCTTTACTCTAACCAGTTGGGTTCTCTTTGGTCTATGAAGGTTTTCGTAAAGAAAATGTCAATGTATTTAATTGACTGATCTCAAGTAAGTATTTATGATGTGTATAATAGTTTGTCTTTTTGAAGTTAACAGAGACATCTTGTGGAAGCTCAGGTATACTGCATTTGACAGTTTTGAACCGTTACGTTTTTCTACAAGAGTTCATGTTGCAGTGGTCTTTTGCCTGGTGTGTAATGTTTATGTTGCAGTCCTGTTTCTATTAACCTTAGCTTTACCACCACATCCTGTCTGTTTTTGTCTTTTCCAGAATAACTACCTTGTGTTCATGGCCGAGCTGTTCTGGTGGTTTGAAGTGGTTAAGCCCTCCTTTGTACAACCAAGAGTTCTGGACACAGAAGGAAAGCAGTTTTTTGTACTTCAGAACTGTTTTGTATTTTTGTAAACTTCAGACATTCAGATTAAATCATTCCTGTTCTATTTAATGGTTTTAAAAGCCCAGTACAGTCAAAATATATGGTTTCCCTCTGTTTTATATCATATTCTGCAACAGCTGATGAAACTATTACTGTAAAAGTGTGAAACAATTTTATCTGTGTTATTTCCTGATAGTTGTTGGTTGAAAATACAATCTACACTGGACCTTCTAATCAGCAGGTTTGCATGGGCAGGAGTTTTGTCTTTATATGGTGACATCACAGTAAATGCAGTAAATGAGTTAATAGACCAATAACAACGAGATTTCCAAACCAATAACAGCTAGTTTTCAGTTTTCCCCTCCCCACTCAGACCACTCCCAGATAGTCCTAGCAAGATATTTTTTGTTGTTGCTGAAAAGCAGTTTTTGCCCATTTTAATGGAAATCTACTACAGTAAGGTACTTAATTGTTACCCAGAAATGATTTGATATTGATATAAAAACAGCTCTATTGGGCTTTTAATGAAAGTAATGTGTTTGTGTTTGGTTTTTAGAGCCAGCCCTCACATCGTTGAGGAACATGCCCTCTGTTCCCATCTCCAATGTCACCAAGACGAGCTTCATGGAGAGACCGCCCAGCCCAGAACGACCCAGGTACTATTTCTTATTAAATTATGGTCCTGTTTGGCTAAGTTGGTACGTCATGTTCGATTCACACTGGGGGCACACATTCGAAAATGTATGCACGCATATATATTTTAGGGGAGCAAAAGTATTTGGACAAATTCACTTATATGTGTATTAATGTAGTAAAAATGTAGTATTTGGTCCAGATTCATAGCATGACTACATCAAGCTTGTGACTCTACAAATTTGTTGGATGCATTTGCTGTTGGTTTTGATTGTGTTTCAGATGATTTTGTGCCCAATGGAAAATAATTTTGATTGTAAATAAGAATAGAATTATGTTTCTAAACACTTCTTACAGGAATGTGAATGCTACCATAATTACGGGTAATCCTAAATGAATTGTGAATAATGATGAGTGAGAAAGTTACAGATGTACAATATCATACCCCCAACAAATGCTAACCTCCCCTGTTATTGTAAGAATGGCTCTTTCTACCTCCTCCCCCTCGCACTTTATCAGCTAGCTGAAAAATGGACTTTTCTTCTTCTTCCTCCGAATCGAACCAGGTCTATATGGAACAAGACTCGTTGGAACTTTTTTTTACTATTATTTTTGTAAATGTAATCCATTTTCTCCCAAAATGGTAGTTACAGTCTTGTCCAATCGCTGCAACTCCCATACGGTGTCGGGAGAGGCGAAAGTCGAGAGCCATGCGTCCTCCGCACTGCTTCTTGACACACTGCTCGCTTAACGTGGAAGTCAGCCGCACCAATGTGTCGGAGGAAACACTGTACAACTGACAAGTAAAGTCAGCGTGCATGCGCCCGGCCTGCCACAAGAGTCACTAGAGTGCGATGGGACAAGGACATCCCGGCCCGGCAAAACCCGCCCCTAACCCGGACAGCGCTGGGCCAAAGAGGTTAAGCAAACCCATCTGGAATGTATAAGTAGTCTGGGGTGGGCGCATACTGTACATACAGCGCTCAAGCTATGGTGCCAAGCTTAAAAAAAGACCCCGTTCCACAATCTCTCAACAGAGGTGATAATGTCTTGGTCATCTGGAAACCTGCATGTTTTAACTTTTGTAGGCATCCGCGATTGACAATATTATTATGTATTTTTTTCACCCCCTCTAGCCTGCCTCTCCAACCACAACCTAGGAACTCAGGTAACTTGATCACTAGAAGTTTTGGCTTCTACCAATTGATCATTAAACAGATTAAAGTATAATAACAATTGATGGATCTAATATGAGATGCATATTCTCATCCAGGTGAAATAAAGAGATCAACCTCAATGTCCTTTGTGGATGGCTGTGTAGGAACTTGGCCCAAGGAGAAAAGGTTAGTATCATGGAGCAAGTCAATTAATGACTTGTAGCAGACAAAATACAATTATTGTTTGGTACAACAAAAAAGTGCAATTCTAATAGCATTTGACTGATTGACTGGCTGTTTGTTTTTGCCAGGTCTGGGCCTTACGGTGTATCCTTCGACATCCCTTTTGACAAAGAGGACACCGCCCAGACATCCACTCCCCCCGGCCGTAGCATGACTCGCTCTGCCAGCACAGAGGGCTTCAAGGTTCAACAGATGCCCCGGGGCATGAAGAGGAACCTGTCCTTCCAGCCCATCAACGGGCAGGGAACGGGCATCGAGGAGGAAGGCCGCCTGGACAACCTGGCAGGGCCCGATCTGCCCAGACAGCCTGGCAGGCCTGAACCCCCTGGAGGCCCACTGAGGTTCCCCAACGGTGGCTCAAACCTGGACAGGCACGGAAATGGCATCGCCACCCCCAGCATGGAGGAAGCCCTTCAGATAATCCACAACACCGGTAGGCAGGCCCCACAGCGCCCTCTGACAGAGGGCATAAAAAATGGGTTCTTCCTGCACAGTCCAAACCAGGGCAGAGGAGGTGGTGAAGTTGGCCTGGATCCTAATGCTCGACCGGAGAAGAGGGACCTGGACTCGTTGAGCACCACAGACACTACGGAGGTGGACACGGGCATCCACGTGAGGACCGAGGACATCGCTGAGACCCTGGACGAGGACTCATCGCTGAGGGAAGCTCTGAGCATGGAGCTGGACATGGACACGCCCAGCCCCTGCCCCAGCAGCTCCGGCTACGCCAAATCTCCCTCCACCAGCGCCGGCACCAAGATGACCAGCTTTGCCGAGCAGAAGTTCCGGAAGCTCAGTGTCCCCGAATCGGGGGGAAGAAGCAGCAGCAGCGGGGGCGGCAGCTCCCTCAAGACCACCCCCGAGGGCTCAGAACTGGGCCTCCCGTTGTCCGTCTCCTGGGCACCCACTCCGGAACACAGCCCCGTGCATCAACAGATTGCACCTCTCACCCAAGACACTCCAACTGGGCCAGCCCAGGCCCCTCTCCCTAGCGACCCGGCCCAGGCCATGGCGACAGAGATGGTGGAGCTGCGCATGCGCCTGGAGGAGAAGCGAAAAGCCATTGAGGCGCAGAAGAAGAAGGTGGAGGCCGCATTCACTCGCCACCGCCAGAGGATGGGCCGCTCCATCTTCCTGGACGTGGTCAAGAGGAAGGGTGACGGTGCCTCGGGGGTAGGAGGACAGGAGGAAGGGGGGAAGACGACAACGGAAGATGAGAGAAAAACAGGGAGGAGCAAAGCGGACACGCCCGACGGGGCTGAGCAGGGGCAGGGACTCTCTGGGGCCCGCTGGCTGAAATCCTCCGGAGGAGGAGGAGGAGGAGAAGAGGGAGGACAAGGTCCCGCCGGAGGTCAAGGACCCGGTGAGGTGGATCTAGCTGAATACACACGCTCCATTGAGAAGCTGAACCACTCGTTGGGCTTCCTGCAGACAGAGATGCAGCGCCTGGCCCAACAACAGGAGGTCATCATGGCTATGAGAGAACAAAAGCAACAACAGGCCTGGGTCATCCCCCCTCCCCAGACCTCGCCACAGAAATACGCCCGCGCCTCCA
Source organism: Oncorhynchus kisutch (assembly GCF_002021735.2). Taxonomy (NCBI): domain Eukaryota; kingdom Metazoa; phylum Chordata; class Actinopteri; order Salmoniformes; family Salmonidae; genus Oncorhynchus; species Oncorhynchus kisutch. The sequence goes on along the minus strand of NC_034186.2, from coordinate 47,862,368 downwards.
CCCGCTCCTCCGGCTCACCCTCCCCGGCCGACTCACCCCGCTCCACCCACCGCTCGCCCACGAGCATCAAGAGGAAGTCGGCCTCCTTTCACTCACGGAACCCCCGCACACCGCGCCCCAGCGAGCTCAAGCTGGCCCCCTATAACCGCTGCCTGACAGCACCCCAGTCTGTGGACAGCCTCCCCCGCCTGCGCCGGTTCTCCCCATTCCAGCCCATGGCCTTTGCCTACATGGGGGAGAAACCCGCCGGTCAAACCACAGAGACAGAGGACAAGGATAGGGACAGGGACACTGAACCACTGCTATCCCCAGAGACAGAGGCAGGTAGTGCCTCTTCTCCCTCCTCCCCAGCCAAAGACAAGCAGAAAAGACAAGAAGGGACCCGAGAGATTGCCAAGAAGGATGAAGCAGAGGAACATGAGGAGATGGAAGTAGAGGAGAAGAAGCAGGTGAAAATGGATGAGCTCAAACCCATAATAGTGTCGATTGTATCTGAAGTACTGGCCCAGCCAGTGAAAGAGACCTTTACGGTCACCCCCACCGAGACCCCCCTTATCTCAGACCTCTTTGGCGGGGCAAGAAGCAACCTGATTGAGGTGCCTCTGTATGTGTTCAAGCCTCTTGAGGGAGAAGGCATGGAGGAGAGTGGAGACATGGAGGGGATCTATGGCGATGACGAGAAAATGTCCTGTGGCTTTTTCTTTAAGGTAGGAAGTTAAAGATACATGATAGAAGTTTTTTTGCTAATAGTTGTGAGCTAATTTTGACACAATATTTCTGTCCATTTAGAACCCTTTTGGCTCAAGAGTATCCCCAGAGGCAAACGTTCTGTACAATTTAAAGATCCCGAACAATCATTCTGATTCCCATGTAAAATAGCATTTTGAGTGACTAAAACATCACCCATAATATTTCTTCCCGATATATAAATACTCAACATTTTTAGAAAAAGTACTTTTTCTCTCATGTCAAACTACCGGGAAGTCTGAAAAGACAGTGGGCGGGGAGCTATTAGACTGAGTAGGCGGGGAGCTTACCTTGACTGACGGTTCTTTGAAAATACCTATACTTCCGTTCAAAAGTTTGGGGTCACTTAGAAATGTCCTTGTTTTTTAAAGAAAATCTAAATTTTTGTCCATTAAAACAACATCAAATTGATAAGAAATACAGGGTAGACATTGTTTATGTGGTAAATGATTATTGTAGCTGGAAACGGCAGATTTTTTATAGAATATCTACATAGGCGCCCATTATCAGCAACCATCACTCCTGTGTTCCAATGGCACGTTGTGTTAGCTAATCCAAGTTTATAATTTTAAAAGGCTAATTGATCATTAGAAAACCCTTTTGCAATTATGTTAGCACAGCTGAAAACTGTGGTGCTGATTAAATAAGCAATAAAACTGGCCTTCTTTAGACTAGTTGAGTATCTGGAGCATCAGCATTTGTGGGTTCGATTACAGGCTCAAAATGGCCAGAAACAAAGAACTTTCTTCTGAAAATCGTCAGTATATTCTTGTTCTGCGAAATGAAGGCTATTCCATGCGAGAAATTTTCAAGAAACTGAAGATCTCGTACAACGCTGTGTATTACTCCCTTCACAGAACAGTGCAAACTGGCTCTAACCAGAATAGAAAGAATGGGAGGCCCCGGTGCACAACTGAGCAAGAGGACATTAGAGTGTCTAGTTTGAGAAACAGACACATCACAAGTCATCAACTGGCAGCTTCATTAAATAGTACCAGCAAAACACCAGTCTTAACGTCAACAGTGAAGAGGCGTCTCCAGGATGCTTGTCTTCTAGGCAGAGTTGCAAAGAAAAAGCCATATCTCAGACTGGCCAATAAAAATAAAATATTAAGATGGCCAAAAGAACACAGACACTGGACAGAGGAACTGTTGATGTTGCTGTTGATGTTGAGACTGGTGTTTTGCTGGTACTATTTTATGAAGCTGCCAGTTGAGTACATGTGAGGCGTCTGTTTCTCAAACTAGACACTGTAATGTACTTGTCCTTTTGCTCAGTTGTGATCCGGGCCTCCCACTCCTCTTTCTATTCTGGTTAGAGCCAGGGAAGGGAGTAGTACACAGCGTTGTAATGAGATCTTCAGTTTCTTGGCAATTTCTCGCATGGAGTAACCTTCATTTCTCAGAACAAGTTGACAAGTTTCAGAAAAAAGGTCTTTGTTTCTAGCCATTTTGAGCCTGTAATCGAAAAAAAAAGAAGCTATTGCGATTATGTTGAAATATGTTTGGTAAATAAAAATAGACATGGTAGTGGTAATATTTCATTCAGTACAGCAATTTTAAGGCGGCTTAACCCGGTGTAAGTTGTTCCAAGAGACCACTTTTTTGACTGTTCGGGACCTTTTTATGTTTGGGAATAATTTCCAAAACAATAACTGTTACATTAGTGTGTAAATGTCAGATTCTGGATATTTGGCCGCCAAAAATGACTATTTTCTAATGTAATTGAAAAAGCCTGTGCTTTGTTTTTTGGAAGGAAATACTCTGTTTATAATATGAGATGAATTATTTTTTAAATAGGTCAAGCCAAGGACAACTTGGTCTTTCCTGTTCTGGGGAGGGTATCTAGCTAGCTACAGTTGTCTGTGCCTTTATCTAGGTCAGGAAACTGGAGCTTGTGAATAATTCAGATGCAGCTGCTGAGAAGTGGGTTCATAGAGATGTTGAGCTCGTTGTAGGATAGTTGTGATGAGGTTCACATGCAATTTTCAGCATTCAGATCAAATGATCAGATTTTGCACATGGTATTGGATCTTGTGTGCCATAGTAAGAAATAGTCGTCAGTAGAGGCGTATTGCTATTAGAGAGAGCATCGCTCCCAGTTTAGTTGTAATTACTTAGGAAATACACCCAGCAAGGGGCCTCTGCCTAGGGCGGCCTACTGTTAGACTAAAAAACACGTTCAATTAATAGTCTCCATTGAAAGTGCTAGCATGTTCAGCGAAAAGTCTCCACTAAAACTGCTTTCAAGTCCTGAGTGGTAGGTATAATCTTGGTCTGTGCAGCTGCCCCTTTAAATGTACCAGAAGAAATAACATCTCACATTAACCAGGGAAGTCCTGAGAGTTCCTGTAACTGTACACCACTGGTTATGAAAGAACACCACCGACTGTGTGTACCTGTCCCCAGGATGACGGTAAGGGGGAGAACAACATGGCTCAGAAGAGGGCTGCTCTCGTGGAGAAGAGGCTGAGGAGGGAGAAGGAGACGCAGCAGAAGAAGCTGCAGCAGGAGGCGGAGCTAGAGCAGAAGAAGGAGGAGGCACGGTCTGTATTCCCTTCCACTACAATCATGCACAAGCATGCACATATTCACACCCACATACAAAGACTCACACTTGAGCTGTTTGACGTTAGTCAATCAAATTGTATTTGTCAAAGTACATTAATCAATCAATCAAATGTATTTATAAAGCCCTTCTTACATCAGCTGATGTCACAAAGTGCTGTACAGAAACCCAGCCTAAAACCCCAACCAGCAAGCAATACATGTGTAGAAGCATGAAATGCTAATGCAATTGATCAAAGTACATTACTACTGATTGTCTGGTAATGTGCATCAATCAATATTCAAATACTTTGATCAATTGCATACCATTGTCTATGTATGATTGTGTCCCGGTCATAGTTTTACATGTTCTTGATTCTTGGTCATCATCTATTTCTCCTTTCAGAGTGAAAGCAGAGGAGGAGCACGTGAGGAAGGAGGAGGAGAAGGCCCGCCGGGAGTTCATCAAGCAGGAGTACATGAGGAGGAAGCAGCTCAAGCTCATGGAGGACATGGACACAGTGATGAAGCCGCGGCTGGCCGGCTCCAAACAGAGGAGAGCCCGGCCCAAGTCCATCCACCGGGACAGCATGGACTCCCCCAGAACCCCGACCAGGGTGGCAGGTAACCATGGAGACAGCCACTCTCAGGGCTCACCGTCGGTGTCGTGTTGGTGTGACGTGTCTGCCCAAGTGCCACCCATCTGGCACAACAGCTAGCTTTGTGCCATCTGCAATAAAACACGATTTCTCTGCAGCTCAGTGTGGCTTCTTATGGTAGACTAGAGAGTGTACTAGTTCTGGTTGAGATCTGCATGCCAACTAGTACTATTAAGAAATTGCTTCATTATGAAAGCAACTTCTTTTCAATTCAGTAGCTAACCCTGCCTGATTTCTTAACTGCTTTGCCAAACCAATTCAACCAATTTGATCTTGTAATGTAATGTAATGTGAGGCTTGAATCGATCTCTGATAATCTGGCAAGGACATCTCATTATGCTATGTGGGACTCTGTATGGTTTCCATGGCATCCATCGTCATTCTTTGACTACGAAAGTGAACTCAAAATCAAAATCCTGCCAAATTTAAGGAGCCATACAGCTATATGTGTGTGTTTGTAAACATCAAATGATGCTGCAGATAGCTGTGACAAGGTGGGCACAAAATACTGTGGACGGACTGTGTTGTGATCGTGGTGTAACGGTGTTGTCCCATCTTGTGCAAAACTTGTTTCACATCCAGGTTCACGACCTCGTGTTTTTTCAGTCTCCAGCTTGTCTCTGGCCTCGCTCAACCTGGGAGACAGTGACAGTGTGCACTCTGAGAAGAGAACACCAAGGTGAGATTCCTTTATATTAACAGTATATGAAACACATTTCTGCATATTCCTAGTTGAATTTCCTCTTAGCATTTATTCTACTTTAAGGGGTGAATCCTAACTTTGACTTAAGTTTCATTTTCACTTAGTCATGCATTGATGTCAATGGGACAAGTGAAAATTCTACCTAAGTTAAAGTTTGAAAAATGTCCCAAAATGTTTATTCATACTTTGTTTCATTGAATTTGAGTATCACTTCTGACCTGCTTTTTAACCCTCTCTCTAGCCAACAGCTTTCAACCTAACATTTCTGTATTCTCTACACTCTTTTTTCCTACCTACTCTCTTTGACCACTAATGTTTTGGAACTGTCAGAAGTGCTAGCTTACATTCTGGCAGCCTGTGCTTCTTTCTGAGCTCTCCTAAACTGAGAAGGAGAAGGTTAGTTCCTGTGTAGTAGTTTAACTCTGAATCCACCTCACTGTCCCAGCTTCTGTAGCATAAGAATGAGAGTCCTTATGGGAATTCTTAAGACACTGGGCCAATACCAAGTCAAGGGTCCTGTTCATTAGGACACGCAAAGGAAAACATTTTGTAACAGAAAACTAAAATATGTGTTTCTTATTGGAAAGTCCAGGTATTCCCTCCTGTTTTAGTCCATTTTTATCCATTTGGTGTCTAATGAACACGACCCATGTGTTGCTTCATGGTCCCACCAACATCCTTCAATGTGACAGAGATCTCAGCATCAACCCCTGCGTAAATGCATTTTTCCCCAATGCATTACACAGAACAATAAACAGCATTGTTCTGTTTCCCTATGTCACATTGTCACTGCCTATATTACTACTGCTTCTTAACCTCTTCCCTATGCTAAGTGTACCTAGATAAGATGCTTCGTGATATAGGCGCTTGTAATATCTATCCCTCAAGAACACTTGATTGCATCACATTGCTTCACTGCTGCCCATGCTTGTATGAGAGTAAAGATATACCCTTTTCACGCTATTGTTCCGACCCGAACCAAACTGTGCTGGCTCAGATATTTTGTTTACACATGGTCCTTTTCAGTATGGTTCCAGCAACTATGGTGGATCGGTATTCAGGCCAGCTCAGTACAGCTTGGTTTGGTTCAGCTGTTTGAAAAGCCCTTTAGAGAACTTGAACTTAAGGTTTCGATAAGCAAAGGACCGCAGTAGCCAAAGCCAATCCCTGTTAGCGATGTTCAAATGACTTGGGTACACACTGTTTATACTGTGCACACAAATAGCTTGTACAGTTTTCCCATGGCAAGCGAGAAGTTCTTACATCATTCTATATGTGGTAACAAAGGCAATACCTGTGGAGAGAGGTGACCTAAGTGCTTGTGTTGGTGTCTCTGTGTGTCTGTGTGTCTGTGTGTCTGTGTGTGTGTGTGTGTGTGTGTGTGTGTGTGTGTGTGTGTGTGTGTGTGTGTGTGTGTGTGTGTGTGTGTGTGTGTGTGTGTGTCAGGCCTGATTCTGCAGATGGTTTTCTGTCCCCTTGTCGATCTGGGAGCCGGAATGGGGAGGACGATTGGGAGAACGGTTCCACCACCTCGTCTGTTAAATCTAACACAGAGTACACCGGTGGGTGATCAACTCATTACACACACCAGTGGCACATTATTGGATCATTTGTATTAGCTGTATTATAATTCTTCATGATTGGCTTTGCTAACTGAGTGTACTTCATGCTTTTAAGATATCTGATTTGGGTCCAGTTCATTAATCTAAAAACTGCTTTTATATAGGCTAGGATATAGGATTAACTTTAATGTCCGTGAGGGGAAATTGTCTTAGAGACACAGTACTGCTGTATACAAAATAGACACTGTACATTCCACACTCAACAGAATACACGTTACCCAATGGGGTTTAATCAAGCCCTGCTTCGCTATAAAATTTGTCACTGACTATTACCAATGTGCTATGGTGAGAATGATTGTTGAGAGATCTCCACTTAAAAACAAAATGTATTCACTGTTGCTATCAAAGTCCTTCCAAAAGGTAGGTTTTACAGAGGAAATTAAATGTGACCGTACTTTATCACTCATATATCATTAATTATACTATTTAGGCCTATATAGCATTTACAATGTCATCAACAACTATTGTTTCAATTAACCCTAGAATTAAACTAAAAATAGACAATAAATAGACCTAGGATTTCAAGCTCTGGTTGATTTCAAGTTTAATGATATTAAGTGATATTGAAATGTGTTTTGTTGTCACCGCAACCAAATAGCAAGATTTGAAGGAGATGTATCTTCTGCTTGCATAGTTCCATCTGTGCCACATATTTACTCTGGATTTAATTCCAGTTTGTCTATATTTAGTTATATTCTTTGTTGATATTTGATTACGTTCAGAGGCATCATGCCCATAAGGGGGAGAAAGGGCATGTTCCCCCTCAGATTTGTCATTTTTTTAAAGCATAATATTATGGCTCTAGATTGCAAGGAAAAGTTGTTTCAGGTGTTTGAAAAATTCTAAATTCACCAACATCAGTCCCCCTTCTCCAACATCAGCCCCACTCCGGACCACCCCCCATCCATCCATACGTACTTCATGTTGCCTCTAAAATAATGGGTGCATAACGCTCCTGGTTGCATTGACAACCAAACACAATTCAATATCTCTTTTGAAAGACAATGAATGGTAAAAGGTAAGCGTCTAAATGATTGACACCCCTAAAGATTCTTGTAAAATAAGGTAGTCAAAAGTGTAGTATTTTGTCCCATATTCCTATCACACAATGACTACACCGAGCTTTTGACTCTCCAAACTTGTTGGATGCATTTGCAATTAGTTTTGGTTGTGTTACAGATTATCTTGTGCCCATTAGTATGCTATTCAGTACGGTAAATCATGTATTGTGTCATTTTGGAGTCACCTTTATTGTAAATAAATTAGAATATGTTTCTGAACACTTCCAAATTAATGTGGATGCTACCATGATTACGGATAATCCTGAATGAATCGTGAATACTGTGAAAGATCATACCCTTAAGATCTCCCCTGTTACAGTACTTGTAATGGTTCGCATTTCTTGGAGGTATGATCTTTGATTTTATGAACAAGTGGTCAATCACGGCCAGCTGGTCAGGTTAGCATAGGGCTAGATGTGCCAGGTTATCTAATGGGAACAGCTAACATGTAGCGTTTTATCACACGCAATTAGGTGGACGATTTTAATCGGCTGAAGCACATTTTAAACTTAAACCTTTTCTGATGTTTGCAAGTATAGACCCCCTGAAATTGCCCTGCCAGTACCTGGTTGCTAAAATGCTATAATGTTCGCCTAATTTCAGTTTATGTGAGGAAAAACAAGCAGTGTAGAGAATCATTGTACCATCTAAACTGATGTGAAATATATTTTCAATAAGCAAACATATTGTATTGTCAGCTGTTTGAAACTGGTGTGCT